>NW_021604656.1:7835506-7844027 GCF_004785775.1 Grammomys surdaster
TATATATATATGTGTGTGTGTGTGTATGTGTGTGATGTACATATTCTGCATGCTTGCTTGCAACTGCTCATTGTACATTCTGTGCTCAGCATATTTCCTTGAATGGTAACCATATGCAAGGTGCCAGTGAAGGCTTCTGTTCCTTTCCATGTCATTTCCTCACGGGGCGAGGGCAGAATATGTTTAATAACTTAATGTTCATCAACTAATTAGTGTCCACATGTGACAAAGTGACTGCTGTTCAATATAAATCAGAGTACTGGAAAATGATCTAGCCGAGCAATTGCAGTTTAGACCCGCAAGGAAAAGTAAGGCCCTTGGAGGCATCTTCATACCTATAGTGACTGTTCCCCATCAGCGTTTAGTCCCATTCATAGCTGCATGTCCATCAAATGATTTTGGTGGGCCTGTTTGCACAGTAGAGCCCGTTCTCTTTAAGAGGCTAGAGACATACAGAGAGCCATAAATCCTAACTCAAGTTCATGCATTCCACAAAAGAAGCCCCTCCTCTACCCTCTCATGGTATTTCCCCTGAGACCTATGAACAGATGATGCTAGAGGCAATTTAAAAATGCAAATCACATCACAGCAGTTCTGTAAAGGATTGTCCCCCTCTGCCACCCTTCCCCCACCTGCACAATAGGAGCAGTAAATCCAAAACTGGCATTTACATTTCGGGGCAGACTGCTGGCATGCTGATCAGATGGCTATCTCGTCCATGCTGCTTGGAAAATTGAGACCTGTTTTTTGTTTTTTGTTTTTTAAATCTGTTGAGTGGGTTTACAGCTTTGCTCAGTGCTGTGCAGGGCTGTGTTGTGGGCACATGGGGAGAGAAGCGTGGCCGTGAACCTGTGGTATCAGAAGCCCTGCCACATCATGGCTCTCGTGTGGCCGATGAGACAACACAACCCAATTTTCAGAAGGAAACGTGTATGGTGGTTCTAAGAGAAGGACAGCTCGTGGCTTCTTAACCATTCACCCTGGAATTGCTTTCACATTAAACTTCCAAAATCCTGGCCCATAGAATCTTCTACTTTGTGAAGTCCTTGCTTCCACTAGTATTTGTGTTGTATATTTTTTAAGTTGTGTATTGTGCCTTATTTTTTTCCTATTTTTGTATTCATTTTTTTTTTATATAACTCAAGTCACATTCAAAGAGTATTATTCTTGGAGGCCTGGCTCATTGGACAAGCTGTTCTCAGGATATCAATTTGGACAGCTGGGAGAACCCGTCATTGTAGACAAGGGGTGACCTCTGGTTCCATTCATTGCCAGCCAAGCTAAAGACTCACACAAGGGCACCCCATTCCCAGGGCTCTTCCCCAGAAGGTGCAGGCTAGAAGTTACACACCACTGCATTGCTGTGAGTCAAGCTTAGAAGTCCTATAGAAACTCACCTGCAAGTTTCAAATTTCACGCATGCATGTACTATTGACACTGCCCCTTGCCTTGAGCCCTACCAACACTGCCTCTTCTAGAACTCACATTCCTAGAGTCCTCCAGGGTGTATCACGTTATTTTTAAAAGTTTTATTTCCTTTAACTATTTTACATAAAAAAGAATGTCTATTTGTGGGTCTGTTTCATTCCACCAGTTATGTAAATTATCATTCTACATGGATCAGTTCATTGAGTGCCCTCAGCAGTTGGGGATAGCTCTGGCCATGGCTGCTGCAGAACAAGGTGCTCCTAGGTGGTAAACAGCAAGCAACGGCAGCTTGCTATGCTGGCTCGTGGTGTTAGGCTGGGAGTGTGAGCATGAGGGTCTCATTGGTGCCAGCCTTCTTCCCGCATCAGGGATGACACACATCAGTATGGATCCATTCCTTACGACCTCACCCAACCACCTTCTAAAGGTCCCACTTCTACCTACCAGCAGCATATGCTTTTGTGGCTGAAGTTTCCAACATATGAATTCCCTTGCCTAGGGTCACTCAGTGTAGGTGACGAGTGTTGCTGGTGACATGAGACCAAGTTTTACATCATCATACATCTTCAGGATGTCTATTTCTCTCTCCTTCCTTCCTTCCTTCCTTCCTTCCTTCCTTCCTTCCTTCCTTCCTTCTTTTCTTCCTTCCTGTTCATCTGCCCCCACTTCAGATTTCTTTTTCGCTGTTTTGTTTTTCCAAAATAATAGGATTAAAACAAAACAAACCTTTGCAGGTGAATCTTTCAATCTTAGCCTAATACTATTTAACAGAATAAGGAGAAGCTTTGTGGATAAAAAGCGGTGTGGTCTCACACAGGAAGTCTTGTTAAGTTGTAAGTATTCAGATTGTGGGCTTCCGTCTCTAAGGATCCCCACAGATGCGGGTGACCACAAACATCATCGCTTCCTTTTAGGAACTGGATGTGCAAAGGTGGGGGTGACTCTAGCTCAAAAGCTATGGTTGGTGTGCTTTAACGTCAGACGGGAAGCCACTATCACCACATCCTTTTAATTGACTTTTCGTTGGTTTGGAAACACTTGCATTTCCACACTGGTTAGATTTCTGGACTCTTCTGGTGATACTTCTGCAGAGTGCATATTGGATATGTCAGGAACAACTGAATGAGACCAGATGAGGAGACTCAGGACCCAGGAGATGTGAGTCATGGCCTGAGTTAGTCACTGGCTCTTTGTTTAGCTGTAAAACACGGAGGATATGAGCTGATCCATCAGACTTCTGAGAACTGGGTGATGGCGTGTTCTCGCACGGTCTATAGACTATGTGGATGGATGTGTCTCCATCAGCTCTGTCTGAGTCCATCTTGTCACATGTGAAGAGCTGGGGTAAGCACCGAGTTTGCCGTTCTCAAACCCACCTCATTAGTTGTGATACCTGGTAAATAGTGATCATCACGGTCCTACTTTGTAGAGCTGTCTGGAGAATTAAAGAAAACAGTATCTATAGCTCCCCTAGTGTGGTGAGCCATTGTCTTTGTCAGGGTTAGCATTGCTGTGATGAAACACCATGACCAAAGCAACTTGGGGAGGAAAGGTTTATCCGAATTGTATTTTCACATTGCTGTCCATCACTGGAGGAAGTCAGGACAGGAACTCAAGCCCGGCAGCGACCTGGAGGCAGGAGATGATGCAGAGGCCATGGAGGAGTGCTGCTTACTGGCTTGCTCCCCATGGTTTGCTCCCCGTGGCTTACTCAGCTTGCTTTCTTATAGAACCAGGGCCACCAGCCCAGGGATGGCCCCACCCACCACGGGCTGGGACCTCCTACATTGAACACTAACAAAGAAAATGTCCTGCAGGCTTCCTACAGCCCAATCTTATGGAGGCATTTTCTCAGTCAGGGTTCCCTCCTCTCTGATAATGACTCGTTTGTGTCCAGTTGACATAAACTGGTCAGCACAGCCATGCCCAGGCAAAGAGGCAGGGTAATCTATCTTCCTGCAAAGACATCAGCTGTGCTGCTAGACATCCCGAGTCTGAAGGACCACTGTGGAGCATTTGCCAAATTTGTGACTTTGGCTGTGTTGTTCTTTTCTCTATTTCCGTTTTCCTTACCTCTGGACTCTAGACTCGATAAATTGTTAAGTATAAAACAATCAGAAGGGAACTCGGCACATGGCTACCGCCATGTATTATTAGTTGGTACAATTATACACATGGCTTTAGAATAACATTTAACAAGTTTTAATTACCGTGATTATTACATTGTAATTACCATGTATCTTGAGGATCTAAAATAAGTAACTTATAGAAGCTGGTAATAAAGGATTTAGTCATGAAATACAAATGTAATTGTCAGAAATAGGAGAAAATGGGAGTAGTGAAAATTAAATTTAAAACCATAGGTTTAGCAGAGCCAGGTTAGATTTGCCAGAGTCTGTCATTTTTCAGACCCTGGGTTCAATGTCTGTTCTGGGTGCTAGGGCTGCAGAGAGGAGAGGGCACCCTTCAAAGGCTCTCATGTATCTGCTAAAATCAAACATGAAGAAGCAAGGTGACACGTTCTGTTATCACTATCTGTTCCTCAGACCTCAGAGGTACCCTGTGTCTGGCCCCATGACAAGGAGGTGAAGGTAAGGCCTTTTAGTCGACGTCAAGGGATTAGAGTTTCTGTTCATGCATTTGAGGTTGCAGCAGGTTGGAGAGGTGGAGTACTTCACAGGAGGGGCATCTTGTATGACAAAGACACAGGATGAAAGAGGCGTGTCTTAGTCTGTGTTCTATTGCTGTGAAGAGACACCATGACCACAGCAGCTATAAAAGAAAGCATTTAGCTGGGACTGGTTTACAGTTTCAGAGGTTCAGTCCTTTATCAGCATGGTGGCACTCAGACAGATATGGTGCTAAGAGTTCCACATCCTGATCCAGGCCACAGCAGGAAGAGAGAGCCACTGGGCCTGGCTTGAGCTTTTGAAATCTCAAAGCCACACCCAGTGACGCATTTCCTCCAACAAGACCACACCTACTCATATAAGGCCACACCTCCTAATCCTTTCCGACTAGAATAATGCCTCTCCCTAACCACTCAAATCTATGAATCTATGGAGTCCATTTTTATTCAAACCACCACAAGGAGGATCTACAAATGACAAAGTGGGAGGGAAGTTGGATTACCTTATGGCCCAGTGACAGTGTCGGAGAGGAGAAGAAAGTCAGCTCTCTGAGCTTCTGTGAGATCGGGTACAAGGTTCTGCTCCTCCTTTCCTAGATGGCTTCTCCCAGGCAGCAAGGACAATGGAAGCAGAGATGCAATAGGCTGCGTATAGCAAAGGAGCAGGTGTAGGTGCTGCACTTGGACAGAAGCGAAGGTACTACCTACTGCAACTTCCTTGGGGAAACTGAGGCCCAAAGCAACCCATAGACTTACTGAGGCCAATCTGAAATTAATGGTTGATTCAAGTCCTAGAGTGCTGGGGCTTCTGGCACTGGCTGCCCCACACGGCCCTGCCCCTCACGGCCCTGCCCCTCACGGCCCTGCCCCACACGGCCTATCCCACATGGCCCTGCTCCACACAGCCCTGTCCCACGTGGCCCTGCTCCACACGGGTCCTTCTGTCTTATTCTCTTCATCCAATCTTTGACTCTCGTCATCTGGCCACAAGGACTGGTTATTTGAGGCTTTTGATCAGAAGAACCCTGCAAGCTTTAGCAACATTTTACTTGTCTGGGCCCTCCCATTTCCTTACATTTGCCTGCACCTCATTCAGACTAAAAAAACAAAACAAAACAAAACAAAACACACAGTTGAAATAAAGGACTGGTTAAGTGTGCAACATTGTAAAGCAACTTTGTGCACTTTACAAAGGTGTCTTTTTGTTTTATTTCCATTTAAATGGGCTCCAGGCTTTCTGGCCTCATTTTAATTGCCAAGGGGTTTCTTGAAAAGGGAGGTAACTTAGGACACGTTTTTTGAATCCTTGTTTCTCTCATCAGTGGTAGACAGATTTTAGATCTAAATGCAGACCCAAAACACAGTTCTCAAAACACAGAAACTTTCTGTGAGAAAGATAAAGTCAAACCAACTTTTTATTTTAAAAGATGAAGTTGTCACTAAAGCTTTCTTTGTCATTAACATTTCAGTATATTTTTAAGACATACTTATCAACCCCACCAAGGTAGGAAAAATGTATGTATCGTTCCAAGGCAATTGTTCAGTTGATTGTGGGTGAATTTTCATTAGACGGTCTAAGTAGTTTCAAGAGAAAAAAATTGAGCCTTTTTCTTGAGTATTTTTGACAAGAGATACTTGTTGTTTCCCAGAAAGTTGTGGGAAAGAGATTCCCAGCTTGGATGCAGGGGAAAGGCCGTTTCATAGAGAGGGGAGCATAAAAGGAATTCATTAATGATTTAGAAGACTATTTAATTTCCCTGCCTCTGAAACAGAGAAAGGGAGCTTGATCAATACTCTCAAGGTCACTCCTGGTATTTGCTAAGTCAGCTGCTCTTTTTTAGGGCTTTGGAAACCTTGCCCCGCCTTAGTGCAGTGGGGTTTGTTTCAGCACAGGAGATAAGGGTTTGCCTGCGCTGGGACAGAGATGTTGAAGGAGGAAGCACAGGGTCTAAAAGGAAATCTACAGCAAAGTCAGAATTTAGAGTCTGGGGAGAGATAGATGCCAGCCTTGTGGTTGCCAATCTGTTCTGACAAGGAGGTCATTACTTCTAAAATGAACCCTGGTTGTAAGCTGAATTGTGAAGAACACTAATCAATGTGTCCCATTGTCAATGACTGCTGTGCTCTCTTTAACTGGATTCTCTTTTCCAATGTGGCATTGACCCCTTTGGACTTGTCTAAGTGCCCTGGTTGGTATTCCATGAGTTGCCTTTGTATGTGTTGGCCAAAGTGAGGACTTTCAGTTACTAATGTCAGAGATGTGAGCTGTCACCTTTGCGTTGACCCAAATGGATGTCATATTCTTTCAGCACCTTTGAAAAAAGTGTTGATAATTGCACAATACAAATTCAGAGGTGGCCAAGAGATGAAAGAGAACCTGTCCTATGAC
Organism: Grammomys surdaster; assembly: GCF_004785775.1. Lineage (NCBI taxonomy): Eukaryota > Metazoa > Chordata > Mammalia > Rodentia > Muridae > Grammomys > Grammomys surdaster. The sequence goes on from NW_021604656.1 coordinate 7,841,953, forward strand.
CTGCTCATCCCACTGAAGGGTGTGTTTGTTTTGATCATCTGGTTATTTGAGGACTTTGTCCGGAAGAGGCCTATGAGCTTTGAGAGTGTGTTAACTCTCTGGGACCTCGCATTTCCTTACATTGGCTTGCATCTCAATCAGACTAAAAAGAAAAAGAAATGTTGAAATAACCAACTGTTATCTCTGCAACACTGTAGAGCAAGCCATGGCTCCTCACAGAGTCAAAGGCTGACAGAACCTCACATTGATAACAGATGTTTGGCAACAGTTCCAGAGAGTCCTCTTGGATGTGGCCACACTAGGACAGATACTCTGAGAAGTTCCAGAGAGTGCACGGAGTTCTGGCCAAAGTGCCAGGCACATACTTTCAAATGTTTGTTTGTTGGTTGGTTGGTTGGCTTGTCTGTGTTAAGATAAGGGCTTGCTATGTAGCCTTGGTGTCTGGAACATGCTACGTAGCCCAATCTGCCTCTGAACTCAGAACCTTCCTGTCCCAAGCTACCAAGTGCCAGGATCTCAGGCATACCATCATGCCTGCTTCGGATGTTTTCCTGAGTCTGGGCTCTACTTTGGAATATTTGCTACATGGAATATTTGCTATTTATTTAAAGAAAAAGTCAGTGGAGAAATCCTTTATGACTGGATTTTACAGTCTTAAGAGGTTGCACCTTGAAGACTAGACACGCCCAATGCTGAGAGAAAGGCTTTTCTTAGCACGAGCTCTGATTTGAAAGACATTATCTAAAATTCAGCTCAAGCTTGAAAAATGTCTAGACTCATTCAACATCTGTGGCCACTGAACACAAGACAACCCACGAGGCATGGCTTAGTTTCTGATGGGAATACATTTCTCCCAGACGTGTTGAGGAACAGACAGGCTTTGAGGGGAAGTCTCTTTATCCCCAGCCTGGGAAGAAAACATATTTTTACCCACAGTTCCCACCGTGGGATGCAAAAGAGGAAATGTAATTTGTCGTTCATTTAGTATTGCTGAATTACCCTCCTGCAGCAAGTCCACCGTGGCACGCAGTGACTAGAGTTAATTATACTTGTTAACTGAGGCAAGTCCCAGACTTCAGTAGATCATGACCCTTAAGACATAGAGGAAGGAAGACAAGTCACATATTTTATTCTATTGACATTTGGTTAATAGGCGTCATACAAGCTTGGGTACTTTACTACTGAGCTGGTGATAAAATGGACTTTTCTTTGTTCATAAAATGCTGGCAATAAACTAAGAAGCACCAGTGCTGTTGACTTCCTGGTGTCTGTTTCCGTATAAGAAGAGACATTTTAGTTTAAAAAGATCATGAAGATTCTCTAATGTTCACTAACTTAGTAGAAGGCGGCTTGGCCTTTGTACCAAGCACCTGCAGATTCCTGTCGTCGCCTGTTTTCGTCCTTGGGCAACAAGGACGTCGAGCAATAGTAACAACACACAGGCTTTCCAAGCGATTATGTCAGGAAATCTCTCTGACTTTCCTAAGTTGAGTGATTCAGTCTAATATGTTTGCTGACACATATTAGCTTCTAAGAGCTGGGCAGATATGATCTCTCATGCTCCTTTCAACAGAGTCAAAGAAAGCATAATTACCACTTACAAGTAATATCAAGCTTGATGCAAGGCTCGGAGAGTTGCCCCATGTTTCAAATTAGAAGTCTGTAGCTTTACACCCAAATTTCTCTTGTGACTCAGACGTCTCTGGAAAGGAAAACACAACTCCCCCAAATTTCAGGAGTCCCTTGAGAATTTGACATGTCAACTATAAAGTATTTCCCTCACTGCCCCAAGTGTATGAACGCTCTGTAAATCAGTGGCCGTTATCGTTACCACCAGTGTTATCACTGCTATCAGCAGTCGCATTCCGGGCTCCACTTGGATAAGTCTGTATACAGATAATACATGTTATTGTGTACAGATAACAGATGAGGTCTGGGTACAGATAACACATGATGTCTGTGCACAGATAATACATGATGTCTGTGTACAGATAATGCATGATGTCTGTGTACAGATAACACATGATATCTGTGTACAGATATCACATGATGTCTGTATTCAGATAACACATGAT
>NW_021604656.1:7844037-7862092 GCF_004785775.1 Grammomys surdaster
CACATGATGTCTGTGTACAGATATCACATGATGTCTGTGTACAGATATCACATGATGTCTATGTACAGATAATATATGATATCTGTGTACAGGTATCACATGATGTCTGTATACAGATAACACATGATGTCTGTGTACAGATATCACATGATGTCTGTGTACAGATAATACATGATGTCTGTGTACAGATAATACATGATGTCTGTGCACAGATATCACATGATGTCTGTGTACAAATAATACATGGTGAGACAAAGAGAAGAAAAGAATATAATTGTGTGTGTGTGTGTGCCCATGCTGTGTTGTCTAAGTGTCTGAAGGTACATGTTTCTGTGTGTATGTGTCTAAGTGTACCTAAGTGTGCCTGAACATAGGAAAGGATTGCAGGGAGACCATTTCCCTTCATCCATGTGAAGATTTTAGCCTCACGTTCACTCACTTTGCCCATCAGGCTGTTTTCTAAAAAGAAATGGCTTGGTAGAGACCACCACATTGAGAGCAGAGGTGTCTGGGACAGTTTGGTTCAAGTGCAGTGACTCTCAAATCACTTGGATTGGAAATAGGTGTCAAACTATCCATAGGACATGTAAGTAGAGAGCTTTATTGATTACTGTAGGCATGACCTTAATTGCAGTGTGAGTCACCACAAAAGCTTTACTGTGTTAGCTCTATTAACTGTGGGAGCGTGTGATTCATGTCATAAAGTTGGGATGGAAAGTATGGGTGGCAGGAATCCTCCCCAGGGTGGTGTGTGTGTGTGTTTGTGTGTACACAAGCACGTGTGTATGTGTGTGAAAGAGAGGGAGAGAAGAAAGTTATATGTGTATGTGTGTGCATGCACAAGCATGTGTGTGTGTGTGTGGGAAGGGGAGGGAAGAAAGAGGTGTGTGTGTCTGTGTGTGTCTGTGTGTGTGTGTGTGTGTATGCACAAGCACATGCATATGTATGAGAGAGAAAAGGAGAGAAGAAAGTTTTGTGTGTATGTGTGTGCATGCACAAGCATGTGTGAATGTGTGTGTGAGAGAGAGGGAGAGGGAGAGAAGAAAGTTGTGTGTGTGTACATGTGTGCCTGTGTGAGCACACAAGCCCAGCCAGTTTCTGCTTTATGGCTGTTTATCTTCTCTAGTCATTTACTTCTCTAGCTCAAAAATTCAGACAATAGTTGTTAAAGATTCATTTTTGTTTTAATTATGTGTATACATAGGTAAATGCACGTTCCTGAGTTCAGGTGCTCACTAAAGCCAGAGGCTGCCTCAAGTCCCCTGAGGCAGGGTATCAGGTAATTGAGAGCCGCCAACATGGGTGCGAGAAGCCAAACTCCAGTCCTCTACATGAGCAATACTTGGTTTTAACCACTGAGCAATCTTTCTTCAGCAACTCAGATGACAACTTTATGGAATACGGTTTTGAATTTGTTTCTTGAAAAAGATTTCAGTAGAGCCTTAATGGGAGTTAACCCTGCACAGAATGAGATATTTTCAGAAGGAGGGAAGGTTGACTTTGAGTCATGGTTCATAGTAGCAGCTAGAGTGCTGGGGTCAGCATGCTAAGACCTGTGAGTCACATCCGCGTTAGTTAATAAAGTTTTATTGAAACACAGCTGTGTCCACTTGCTTATGAGCTATCTGTGACAACAGCAGTCAGGCACCCTGACCCCTGCACAGGAAGAAGGGCTTCAGAAGATGCAGAGAACTCTATGCTTGGTCCAGGAACCTTCTTCTTATTCTTGGTGCTGGAAGTTTTTCCAGGGAAACTTGGGGGCCTCTTGGATAGCTGTAATTATGTCTGTCACAAGTCTGAAAGCATCAGCGCAATGGATACAAACTTCCTATGGCAGGAGAGAGAGGAGGAGTGAGGGAGAAGACATGAGGGGGCGGTTCAGATAAATTGACAACATAGTGTCATAAAGTAGTGTCACGTGTTCTCTCTAGTTAGACATGGCTGACTTGACCTTGTCTGCTTCAGACGGGGAATGTATCCATCTTCTCAGCTGCTGTTTCATCTCTAATTGGGGGAAACAGACCTTAAAGAAGATCATGTATTAAAAGAGTCTTGCCCAATGTGGAATACAGGTTGGAGTAGAGAGAATACAGGAATGTCTTTTTTACAGCCCCTGCCCCAACATGTGCACAGACATTTATGATCATAGTAGAGGAGTATATGGCCAAAGGAAGGGAAATTCTTAAATTTTAGATTTTTGAAAAACCTCGGATCTAACTATCACCAGACTGGACCCTATCTGCGTCCTGATCTAAGGCATGGGAAGCTCACCTTTATGGTCCTGGCTCCATCTCATCTCTGTATTTAATGAGGAGGCAAAGCCTCAGTAACGGAGTGTGTGCAGACAGGGCGAAGCCACACAGTTGCACTGAGGAACTGTCAATATTCTGCTCAGTCTAGGATTTGCAAACATTCACTCTTTATTTTGATTTTCTTCCTTTACAATAAAGTTCCCTTATTAGCTCACCTCTGCCTACTGCAGAAGGCAGAAGGCAGAAGGCAGAAGGCAAAAGGCAGAAGACAGAAGGCAGAAGGCAGAGACTTCTGGGTAAACTTGGTCAGCACTAGACCTGGAAAGTGCAGAAGAATTCAGGTTGCCCTTCCCAAGGGTGGATGGACCTACCTTGGCAGGCTCTCCCTGATATTGCTGAAATATGGCTTGTCCTCTGCCTGGGTGGCTCTAGTATGGCCTCTACCCTGAGCCTCTCCACTGCTGACATTATTCGGCTGTTCTGCATCTGCCTTGGCCACATGAGTGCTTATGGGTATTTTTGCTGCTCTCGACTCTTGGGAAATGTGTAGTCATCCAGTGATGCTGATCTCATGGGCTCAGATTAGGTGCAGCATACCTGTCACCAGCACTAAGAGGGGACAACGGGTATGCATCCATCTGCTGAGTGTTGGAGGTTTTTCTGGGGATCAGCCAACTGCATCCTTGAATGCCAGGAGGGCCTTATTGCTTCTTCCTCACTGCAGGTCTTAGCCTCCTGAGAGTCTCTGCTCAGTGCCTGTATCCTTGGTCCAAAGTTTCTAAATCTCCTTGTAAGCAAACATAGTACTTCTACTCTCCTGTCCCTTCTGTATTCTTTCCTAGTGCCCTCTGGGGCCACAAGTACAGTTTTCTTTAGGCTATTTATACTTCTTCATCCAGTTCAATTATATGTGTGTATGTGTATACACACACACACACACACACACACACACACATATATGTATATATATAATTGAATAGATATTATACAATATATTGCACAATATATATTTGTATATATATTATAAAAAATATAATTATATATAAATTGTCTATAATACACCACACACACACACATATATATGTATATATATATATATATGTATGTATATATATATAAACATGAGACAGCGTAGAGTTGCAGGTCTCACTAGAATGCCACCAGAATGTCATTTAAAATCCAACTACTTTTGCTTTGTAGTATCTAAAGTTCTTTGGGTTGTAGCAATGACCCCCATGTCTCACCCTGAATCCTCCTTTAGGCCTGCATCAGCTACAATAAGAAACAATAACAATCTCTTAATCCTGATGTGTTTCCCACACTGGAATCTGAGTGAGGATGGGGAGGATAACTTCCCTCACTAAAAGCTCTGTTCTTTCCACATTTCCCTTGTGCTCTCTTAGTGAGTAGGTTTCCTTCTCATGTTGGCAACCCAGTGGCTTCTACTCTCCCTTGGACCTAAAGTCTACATTACAATCAGAAAGAAAGAATAGAGTCTTCTCTCTCAAAGGACACTGGGAAACCAGGCTTTTGTTTTATCTGTGCCTGTGGGTGGTGGAAAGCAAAGCAAAGCAAAGCGGATTTGTGAGTGGATTTTGAAGAACTAACCTACTGGAGGGTGGGTTCCTGGAGGGTGGCTCTCTGGAGGGTGGGTCCCTGGAGGGTGAGTTCCTGGAGGGTGGGTCCCTGGAGGGTGAGTCCCTGGAGGGTGGGTGCTTTAGAAGATGTTACTCATTTGTGGAGTCAGAGGACGGCAACACTTTCAGCCTGTTGGAAAGTTTTGAAATCTGTTGATTCGGGTCGTTAGTCTAGCGGGTAATTAGGTTGGTGGACTATTTGGGCATCTTCTATGAACAAAGGAATTTTCAAGTCGGTTAATGGTGGAAACGTGACTGGTGACGGTAACCATGCTCCACCATCTAAGGGAACAAACTTTTTAATTACGTTAGACAGATGCAAATGATGAATCACATCATTTTAAGTTCTTTTACTTTTGGGGAAGGCTGAATTACCCCCTACTTGCCAAAACATACTGGAGATGTTTTATTGACTTAATTTTCATTCCTTTATGTATATGAACATAATAAAAAACTGTGTTTCTTTAAACATAGTTTATAACATTGTTTTATGAGTTCACCTTGGGTTTTCTTTCTAGTACAGAATAAATTAGATCCTACTGCACATGGGTAATAGTTTGGTAAGTATATGGAAACAGTGTACATGCTTACATCAGAAAAAAGGTTTAAAAAGTAAAAAGAGAGATACTGGGCACATGTGTGCATGCCTCAAAGGTCAACACACTGTAGCCCAGAGGCATGATCCATTTTTTTGTGTATTCTTCATGTTTGCTTTATTACAACACACCAGTGTGTTTTGCACATGCTCTCCATGTCTGCTTCCACTCTGTGACAGCCACACAGGCAGCTTCGACAGGGAGCAATGTCCTGTGGCGTTGATATGTACCCACCAGTTGTCCTTTTACAGAAAGCACTTGCTAATCCCTACATAGTTGGTATGGGTAATTTCATGATAGTGGCCCAGTTGTTTGATGTAATATATTAACAAAACATGTAAACACTTCCAGAAGTAAAGTAAAACAAATGAGTAATTTATCTGTGGTGGGTTCAGAACTCCTGAGCTAGACTGTCTTAGGCAACTCAAACCGCTGTAAATGAACAGCACAGGCCACAAGGCCTGTTGACCGTAGAGACTTTCTTCTCATGGGTTCAGAAACCAGGAAAAGTAAGACCACGGTGGCCATAAGTGTTTGGAAGGTCCATTTCCTGACTGATATGTCTTCTTAATGGTGAGAGGGGTGACCAAATACCCATAGGCCACTTGGGTAAGGTGTCAGTCCTGGTCACGAGGACGCTGCTCATGACGTAGTGTTATTCTTCTGTCACTGTGATCAAATGGCATGACCAAGTGCAGCTTGTAGGAGGAAGACAGTTTACTGTGGCGTAAAGATGCAGTGTAGACCTCCATAATGTCTGGGGATAGGATGGGATGGAAACAGCTAGTCAGAGAAAGGAGCTGAAGGGCCAGTCGTTGCCTTCCATTGAAAACATGAGGCTGGCTGAGAAAGCAAACAGGAAGTGGTGTGAGGCTATGAATGCTCACAGGCCGCCCCAGTGACATATTTCCTCCAACATGGCTTCACTTCCCAAAGGTTCCATAATGATTCCAAGCAGCTGAAAACTAAGTGCCTGAGGCCATGGGGGACATTCCTCATTCAAACCACTGTATATAGCCATAGCCCCAAGGTCTGCTCCCTAATTCTACAGCAGTGGAAATTTTGTCAAGAACATTGATTTTCATATGAAAATGACTGCCCCACCCTTGTTCTCTGGTCAGCTCCCTGTGAGAACTGGCCTCTCACCACACTGACATTTCCCCCAGTAGTGAGTTTGTAAACAGCATGGCCAGGCCAAGTCTGAGCCTTGGGGGCCCTGTGCCCTTGATCAAGTTGCTCAAGCCATCTGGAAGTCATCTCTTAAACTGGCTGAAGAAAACGGACTATGCTCTCAAGACAAAAGTGCTCGGATTCTGTGACTTTGTCACATAAGAAAGATCTCAGCGTTGGTGGGTGGAGGGATGGCTCAGCAGCGAAGAACACTTGCTGCTCCTGTAGAAGATCCAGGTTTGCTTCTGTTCCCAGCACATGGTGGCTCCAGCACCTGTAACTGGAGCTGGGGGCTTTTGTAGCCTCACCTGACCTCTCTGGTCACCTCATGGTCAGCTCCCTGGTAGCACAGACACACATGCAGACAAAATACTCGTATGCTTAACATCACAGTAAGTAAATCTTAGAAACAAAATGAAAAGATCTCAGGGTCAAGTCATCTTTTTTCTCTGGTACACTTGTTGACCAAGGTGTCAAATATGTTATCTTTATCATCAGTCACTTGCCATCTTGGTGAGCATTAAACATTGGCTATTCAGGGGCTAAGACAAGAATCTGTGGACATGGAAATGGCTCATATTGATTCAACACATCTTGTTTGCCAGACACCTCCTGAGCTGTGTGCTCAGGAAACACTTTGGTCTTTACCGTGGTCCTAAATGTGCCACCATCATTGTTAGCTCCAGAGGAGGAAACTGAGGCACCTCACTTGAGTGTATGCAGTTACTGTACTTGGAAGATTCAGAGTCTGCCTGAGAACATGTGATTTATAAAGAAGTTTCTAGGCACCCTCAGTTCATGATTTGGAGACTGGAAAGCCAAGACCACAGCACTATCTTGGCATCCCTTCTCTACTGCATGGTAACACAGAAGAGGGCGTGATGTGGCAGAGGGCGTGGCACGACAGGGGACACGGGAAGCAGGGGTGTGGCACAGCAGAGGGCGTGGCACAGCAGAGGGCGTGGCATGACAAGCAGGGGCGTGGCACAGCAGAGAGCATGGCACGGTGAGGCAGAGCCTTTGTGCTAACCGGAGCCTGTTTCTCCCCATGCAAAGCCACTAATGCCATTATTGGTGCACTACCCGTACACCTTCACTCAATTTCAGTTGCTCCCCAGAAGCCCCACCAGTATGTGGATCTGAAGATTAAATTCAACACACAAACACTCACACAAACACTGAGGTTGAATTGAAAACAGGCAAAACCCATGCTCTTGGTACACCGCTTCTTGCCCACAGTGAGCCAGGCTTTTGCACCGTAGCCTGTGTCCATTTTGAAAGACATTAGGGCAGGCAAGCCAGAGCTGTCATTCTTTGAAGCTACGGACAGTTTTGAAAATTAAGACAAAATTTCTTTCTTTTACCAAAATCCTACTCAATGCCGTCATGATCATTCTGGACGTCTCACGTTCTCAGGCTACTACCTGAAGTCACGTGAAAACTAGGAGGCTAGCTCTCTGTCTCTGCACGTCGGGAAGTGGGTCATTTGTGTGAAATCACCCTTCTCTGCCAACAGCATTTTTAAATTCCGAGAATTAAAAAACAAACAAGCAGACAAATGACACGGCAGATGGCTATTTCAGGTCTAGGCGAGCGTTTGTCATTGCATTCTGGGAAACGAAGCTATGGATTTAGACAATCACCCGCTGCCTTAGACCACCAGCCGGGAACTGCAGCACTCAGGGCTAGAACGGTGACTTTCAGGTGTCCAACATGACAAGGCATTTAGACCCTGGAGCTTCTTGCCGTGAGAATGGGCCCATTCATAGAGGAATCGGTATTCCATGCTGAGTTACAAGAACAGCACATGGACAGCTTAGCTGGGGGTTGGAGACCACATTAGGTTTCCTCTCAAACTCAGTGTCCCTTAGAAAAAACAGCAACAAGCAGCTAGATCATAGTTCTCATTACCATATAAGTCTCTAAGTAGTCTATCTTGTCTTCATGAAGTTTATAAAGTAGATGCTCTACTTTCTCCGTCGGGAAATTCGTTGACGCCTTTGAAGGGGCTTTGTGTCCGTCATCTGGGTGTAGTTAGCCGGTGAAGGTCATCAGGGTTAGGTTCTTGGTTTGGGCATAGGCAGGGTTGAGTTCTGGGTAAGGACTTGGTAGGCTGAGGTGTATCAGGGTAGTGTGGGAGGGAAGACATGTTCCGGCCTCTCTTTTTGCCTTCAGGCAGCCAGTTTGGTGTCAGGGTAAATGGAAGTAGAAAATCTGTTTCGTTTCATGATTTTCACCTAGATTTTGTTTTTCTCAACTGCAGAACAGTAGAGTCCTTTAGCTGGGGTTTTGCAAAGTCCCTTGAAAAAAATGCTTCTCTGTGTAGAATTGGAACAAAAGCCACAGAATGGTCTCAGACCCTTTCCTCTATAGGTATAAAATCTGCTGCCCTCAACAGTGTTTGAATGCAGAGTGACACTGAAGCCAGAAGCTTCCGTGTCGTGTGGCACAGAAAGCCATCCTGCTGATCCAGGTCAAGGCAAGTGGGTTTTGGCCACCCTGTGATCAGCCAGCAGTGGCTCTGTGCAGCCTGCCTATGCTGCCCCAGGGACTCTTGCTCTTAGTTTGGACCTCCATTTTCCAGGAGAGCAAACTCAGAGCAAAATTCTCTTCTGTGGCGTTTCCCTTCATCATTCACATCAGTACATGTGTTTAGACCTAGGATCTAAGGTATGGTTAGGAAGGTCATTTGTAGCATTTGAGCTGATCAACCATGCGGCAGGCAGGACTAGAGTTTCCTTTCTGTGACTGACCCTGGGAATACACTGCAACTCCCTGTAATAAATAAAGTAGGAATTGTAGTTGATCTTTAAGGCGAACATCCAAATCTAGGCCACGACTCCCACCCAGTTGTCATGTCTCCCAGGTCTTCCAAGTCACAGAAGAACACAGAGAGAAGACAGGATGAGAGAAGCCACATACACAGAGCCGGGAGACCGGCATACAGACACAGAGAGAAACAGAGGTGTGGGAAACTCAGGAAGCAAAACGAAAAGAGAGAAACAACACCCGATTCCCTGACAAGGAAAGAACAAGCATTTGTGAAGACTGAGTCCAACAGTGCAGGCTCTAAAGACAGCCAAGGCTGTTTAAAGTGTTAGGTTTATGGCTGAGTTCTCAGGAGCTGAAGAAATAGGTCAAGGTCATCTGTGACTTACAGGCTGGCAGTTGTTGTTCTGAATACACACACACACACACACACACACACTTAGTAGAACGTAGACCTCTCTCTCTCTAAAGGCCTCCCTTTCTCTCTTGAGATTTGTTTTTATTTTATGTTCTGGGTGTTTTGCTTGCACATGTCTGTGTGCCATGTCTGTTTTGTTCCCTTAGAGGCCAGAAGAGAGTTAGGTCCTTTGGAACTGTAGTCACAAATGGTTATGAGATGCTATGTGAGTGCAAGGAATTGAACCTGGGTCCTTACAAGAGAAGGTAGTGCTCTTAACTGTTGAGGCATCTCTCTAACCCCATCCCTTTTGAGACAGGATCTCATTATGTAGCCCTGGTTAGCCTTGAACTCACAGAGACCTTTCTGCCTCTGCTTCCCAAGTGCTGTGTGCCACCACACTTGGCTCTAATGGTTGTCACTGAGGGTTTTGTTTGTTCCTTGAGAATTTTACACAAGCATTCACTGAGTGCTCACTGTACCCACAGGGCTGCTCCTCAGATCCCCCCAGATCCAACTTCACCCCTGCTCCCTCTCTAACTTCATGATGGCTTTCCTTTCCTTTTTATAAGCCATCCCATCCATTCTGTGATGCCCACAGTGGAGCAGGGTGGACATGCCAGGGGCCACACCCTAAAGGAAAACTGACTCTGACTCTCCCTCCTCCAATAGTGAGATCATAGAGGTATTTGAAATGGATAAGCCTGTCCGTTTTTGTATAGAATCGGTCATAATGCTAGCCACTCTCCCTAATAGGGACTTGTACGGGGCATCAGAAGTCTTGACTCTCATGTTAGTGGCAACTGTCAAGACCTTCAGGGACTGCCAAGGGGTTCATTGCCACTATACAAGCTCTATGACCTGAGTTCAACTCAGAACCCATGTGAAGGGAGAAAGAGAGAACTGACCACACACACACACACTCGCGTGCGCGCGCGCGTGTGTGTGTATGCACATGGTATGCACGCTCATACATGTCATATGCACACACAATAATAATAAAAAGTCTGAGTGTATATATGTCTGTATGTATATGTGTTTGTATGTGTACACATGTGTTTATGTGTACTTATGTGTGCACATATACATGTGTGTTTGTATGTATGAGTATATTTGTGTGTGTGTATATTACATTGTATGTGTATGTACATATGTGTATGCAGGTGTATATATGTGTTATGCTTAAGTGTGTATGTGTATGCATGTCTATGTATGAAAGTATGTATATGTCTGTGCATATATATATATGACTGTGTATGTTATGTTATATGTGTATGTGTGTGTAGTGTAATGTGTGTTCCTTAGTAACCAGAGTTTTCCTCACATAAGAATGGCTCCCAAGACTTAAGAAGGGACCCTGTGTTCTAGCAGCAAGGAGGGATGGGGTGTAGAACCCCCAATCTTTGAGAAGGGGGTGCTGCCCTGTGAAGCCGCTGAAGCTGACCAGTGTGTAGAGCTGTGAGATGCTGTTGGGTGCTAGGAAACCTGTGGTGGCGAAGTACAGCATAATGCGCTCCTTCCAAATGAACTCCTGGAGAAATCATCCTTAGCAGCAGAGACTTCTGGAACAGCAGCTTGATTTAAACCAAGCCAGGAGTCCTACGGCTCCCCCAGTCTGAATGTAGAGCTGTGGCCCTGGGTTCATAGAGCACTCTGGGTTTCCCACCGGTGGTGGTGGTGGTTAATGAGGCTTTGGAAATGGGATGCCTATGCAAATAGAGCTTGATTAGTGATCGGCTCTGTTCAGAATCCTGCGGGTTCTCCTGAGGCACAAACACCTGCAGAGCACCAATCTGGTTCTCACTGGTACCAGGGAGTGGATAGCCCAGATCAATGATGAGCACAGGGTTCCGTCCTTCCAAACCTTGCTGGGATAATGTACAGCCATGGGCTGAGTTTGCCTATCTCTCCCCAGGTTCAGCTGGATAGACAGTGTCTCCTCACAGACAGCCGTTAAGTTCTGGCCACCCAGACCAAGCACAGGACAGTCACTATTTCATCGTAACCTTCATCAGATACAGACAGAGGGTCCCATGTGCCTATGAAAACCCTGCCAGAGCCTTTTATTAGGAGGGTCATCTCAGCTTTTCTTTTGTGGCATGACAGCTGAGATGGCAGCCATCCTGCCAGCATCTGCTCTGGGGAGGGTACCAGAGACAAAGTTGTGTGTGTCTGAAGGACCTCCCATTTTCTACACCATCTTCTGTCTCTGGGCTTAGGCAGATCGACTTCTCTGGATAAAGATGATGGTCAGAAGAGAACCTTTGATGTTCCCAACAAGTGCTCTACAGTCGAGGGAGCAGAATGGTGGCTTTGGTCTGAGACCCTGGGAAGTGGGTGGCTAGTATTCTTGCTTGTGAGGGCTGAGCACCAGAATTAAGGAGCTTCTGTATGGTGTCAACACACAGGGAAACGAACACCATTTTCAGACCTGGAGATACCCACATGGGCCACAGCTTGGTCCTCAGAAGCCACAGGATAACAACTTAGTTTTCAAGATAGTCCTGAGCTGGAGCACGAACTGCCCTCCCTCATCTTCGGTGGTGGATTTGGGTAACTTGTGCTACTTGTAGCAGACTTCGCAAGACAGGCAAATCCTGTCTTTGTTTTTGCGCTCTGGAATTGTAGGTGCTTGGTTAGCTAAGATTTCACCATCTTTTCCACTTAGCTGGTTTAAGTGGAGACTGTATCCATGAGCTATCTTGTGCTATCCAAGTGAAGATGCATGTGTGATCTTTCTTGGGTCAGCTGAAACTAGAGATGTGATGTGATGTCTGGGCCTCGACAACGGGTGGGGAGCTCAGTTGGTAGAACATGAGACTGTTAATCTCAGCGTCGTGGGTTCAGGACTCGTGTTGGGAGCCAATTTGTTGCTGTCAATCTCCAACCCAAATAAGCCCGGTCAAAGAAAACACAACTCAATAATTATGAATACAAGCTGCACGCCTAGATTGGGCAGATTTACCATTACACTACTCTATTCCCAACTATGGAATCCCTTATAACTTGTAGTTTTTCCAGGCCACTTGCTTCTCCTCCATTGTCCTTCCTCCTCCTCTTCCTCCTCCTTCTCCTCTTCCTTCTCTTCCTCCTCCTTCTCCTCCTCCTCTTTCTCCTCCTCCTCCATTGTCCTCTTCTCTCCCCTCCTCTCCCTTCTCCCCCAAACTTTTCAGCTCCATCTCCCCTTCTACTGCCCAATCACTGGCTCTAGCCTTTATTTTACAAGTTAAGGTAGGCAGAAAGTTCACAAGAAGTTACCAGTATGCGTGATTCACTCCTCATCTGTAGCCCTTCCTGGGAATGCGTAATTAGCATCAAAATACAAGACCAGGGCTATCCACAACACCTGACTATCACTTTCTTAGCAAGGGAACAATATTCCCAGCACAGGAGGTCTTTGGACTCCGGACTGCTGCTTGTGTGTCTTACGTGAGTGATAATCTTATTTTTACTTATGCTCCTCTTAAGGTCAGGGGAGCTTAGACCTGGGTTTACATCTCCATCTTGGAGTCTTCCAATCTTTCCGTTTCAGACAAGTGCTCACAGTTTACTTGCTAGTGGTCTCTGCAGCACCCCAATGGTGGTCAGTTATTTCTGCTTCTTCTTCTTCCTCCTCTGCCTCCCTCCCTCCATCTCCTGATGGCTGTCTCCTCCACCGTGGCTAGCATCATCCTCAGACAGGCGTTGTTTTTCCCTGTACATGTTCTTATTTTGTACACTGAGTATATTATTTGCTTTTCTGGAAATCCATTTTCAAATCCACAGTGGTCCATAGTCCATAGCTGTAGGTACAAGTTGGCAGAGCCAAACACTTGAAGCGTAGGTGAGGATCTTAATAGATTTTGTGGAGTTAGTCTCATGGATGTAAAGCTTAGTATCATTCTCTATCTATAGAGCTTTGCATTTTATAATAAATAAAATTATAATATATTATTCAACATATTTATAATATATTGTTATATATTAATTATATTATATCATATATTATATATTACACATTACATATTATTACATATTATAAGTATGTCGAGGTGACTGTCTGTCTGTAACTGTGTTATCCACCCTTTGTCACATGCTTGGGCACCTGTCAAGAGGCCCAGCTGAGGAGACCACAACCTCCTCAGAATCACCGGGTCTTGAGTTGTGCAACCAGTTTGGCTTTCCTTGTGCTGTCTCACTTTGCCAAGAACTTTCTGTTTCTTACTTCATTTTCAGCTCATAACTAAACTTCATTTTGCTCTCTCAAACCAGACTTCTTTCCTGCTACCTCAGTTGTGGATCGGTAGGGTTTGGTTTTTTTTTTTTTTTTTAATTTCCAGCTGGGAAATGGACACCAGTTCTTTTCCTCTGTCCCACTGCCCCACACAGTCATGTTGGTCAGTGTGGGGACTGGAATAGACCAAGGCCAGCCTATTTTCTCTGGGAGCTTAGAAGGAGATGCTCACTGGTGTGCACTCTACCACAGCTGACCTTCCCTGCCCAGTGTATGCAGCAGAGCTCATGACTCTGGCTGTGCAGTGAGTTGGGTGCAGCCCGAAGTTCACAGTGTACTGTGCATGTCACATGTGACATGTCACAGCATGTTCACTGGCAGGTACTTGTGTGATGTGATGCAGTGTCGGAAACGGGAGATGTGTAACACCTCTTTCTCTGCCCTTTGGCGCGTGAACAAGTCAAAAGAAACCAAACGCACAGCTTCCGAGGTGCAAAAAAGCCATATGGGTGGGGGGCGCAGGTCACAGAGCTTAGAGTCGAGTGAGCTGGGAGGAGCCTCTGTGCAGAACCGGAAGCAGAGTGGGGCTTCTGGAAGGAGCATGGCTGAAGAAAGTGGATAAAGCCCACCATGACTAGGAAGCAGCCGTGTGTTTGGAGACATTCAAGCACCTTCTGGAAGGAACACAGGAGACGCCAGGGCCCTAATTCAGACAGATATATCTTGAAACCTTTCTAAAAGATGATCCAGTGATCCAGAGACTCTGTTTATATTTTAGCTCTTTCCTCTTAAGTGGCACAGGGCACTTGATCCCATAATGTGACCAAATGACTTACCTGTATAAAGTGCAGAAAGCAGACCGGCATATTTGCTGCTATAACCCATTGATACTGTGTCCCATAAGAGCCAGAATTGAACAATTGATGTTTAAGCCCACATGCTGAAATGTAAGAGGCTGGTACCCACCTCAGGGCCAACTGTGAGAGACAGTTGCCTAGCCCTAATTTTCTATGCACTAATACAAACACTCGAGGATTTGTTGTTTGACTTTACTTAGTAAACATTTTCCTACAGGTGAGGAGACCATCCCTTTTGCCACTCAGTCCAGGTAAATGCTCTCCAGGAGCCCCAAACACCACACTGCATCCAAACAGCAAAGTGTCACTGTGTTCAGAGATGCCCAAGCTGACAGTTTCCTGCTTAAACTCCCCAAAAGACAACCGAGATAAGATTTGTTTTTCGAGGTGGCAGCTGGAGCCTCCCTCCACTCCCTCTGCTTCCTCTGGACTCAGCACTTTTCCTTTTTGCTCTGGATAAATTGCAGTTGATTGAAATGCACTGCAGATCCTTGCCATTTTATGGCTGATTGCTTCTATAGCAATAGGAGGAACATGTGTGCACGCTTGACTGTGAATACTTGTAAGTGGGTTGTGAGCCAACGGTGGACCAGCAGAGTGTATCAGTGGCCCTCCTTCCTAGGCCCCTCTCCAGCCCTTCCTTTTGATGAGGCCAAGGAGAAGACTCTAAATCAGCAAGCAGCAGAGGTTGGATGCTGGTTTCTATCTCTGCTTTTCCCCTTTCTCTGCTTCCAGCTGTACCCTCACGTCAGAGATGGAAGCCACCTTGCTCTCACGCTGTTGCTGTTTAGTGCTGACAAAGTTTTCTCAGAGTTGTTGTTGTTGGGGGGGGCTGATTTCACTGTAACCACTATGCACCATGGGAATGCTGCAAATACTTCAGAATGTCACATTGTCAAAATATCTATATTTCGGGCTCATAAGCTAGACAGCTCGTTTGGCTGCTATGCCCACAAGATGTTCTGCCATTTGTTGTGGTCTAAAAACTTTCCCCCTTGCTGGAAGAAAATAATCATCCATTGTTTCATATCATCTTGAGGTTCCTTTCTTGAGTTTTTTTTTCTCTTTTTCCTTTTTAACATGAGAGAGTAGAAGTCAGGAGGCCCCGTGCGACACGCTGAACTTCTTACTTACTCTCAATCCTCAGGAAAGAAGGCGTTTCCTTATGACGAACAACTTTTTATATGGAACCAATTTTGTAATACTTGGTAGAATCTCTTCAGTCTGTGACAGGGAATGTGAAAACTGGGGAAGTGACTTGCATCTGTAGAGGTGTGGGGGATGGAAATTACTGTCCGAGAGATTGCTAATGGCTCGGTATCATAGCAGCTTGACATTCACTTCATTTTTATTTCATGGAGTATAGACTTGAATTCTGCTGCTATCTGAGTGTGTGTGTGTGTGTGTGTGTGTGTGTGTGTGTGTGTGTGTGTGTGAGAGAGAGAGAGGGAGAGAGGGAGGGAGGGAGGGAGAGAGAGAGAGAGAGAGGGGGGGGGGGAGAAGAGAGAGAGAGAGAGAGAGAGAGAGAGAGAGAGAGAGAGAGAGAGAGAGAGAATATACTCAAAGGCAAGCAGAAGGCTACAGAGGACACAAGTTCTGAGCAATTGCCAGTGGGTAGAGATGGCTTTTAGAAGAGTAACTTCTAATTTCTAATGGGGATAGTCCCGAGCCTGGAGAGGCTTGGCCCGTAAAATGACAAATAGAAGCAAAGAAAAAGTGGCTTGGCTCCAGTGGCAAACGCTATGGTGTTGGCAAAACCCTTGAGTTTCTATGTCATAAACCCATAGAAAAAGACCATGCTGCCCTGATACATATATATTCCTCTCCAGCATTGAATGTTTAGGAGAATGAGTACCTTGAATCAACAACCTTTTTATTATTATTATTATTCGGGGATAAAGTCTCCTATTTCTATCGTCCAGTTTGTCCTGTTTTTATTGGCAAGCATGACATCCTTATAACAATCTTATTGTTTCAGTGGGAAGGAACTCAAGAACCGCCTTCTTCCAGATTTGCAGGAGTAGCTGAGGCATTTGGCTTGCCAATTTGGCCAGCTCATGTTCTGGGCCATAGTTTCCTCTTAACTGAGCTTTGTTAGTGTTTGCTTGGAGGCAAAACTAGTAGAAACAAGACCAGGAGGCTAGTAGAAAGGAGAGCTAACTTTCATACCACAGTTTCCCCTAACTTCTCAGGGTTGCAGATGATTAAACCTGTTAATGACACCTGATGTTGGTACCCAGTTCTTTCTCCAACTGGAAAGTCAGGAGCAGTGAATTAAGCCACAGAATTCAAGCACTGTAGATTCTTCAGCATTATTTTAAATAATGCTACACACCCATTGTGGTAATTATTCTCTGGAGGCAGCTGACACTGGCACTTGGCAAACCAGACTAGCTAGAGGAAAGAAGAGTGTCTGTTGGGCTTTGAGGATTCTTCCAGGGACGAGCTTGAAAATGTCTTGAGGGCCTCTAGTGACTCACCATCTACTTTGCCACTTGAGACTCTGATGAGGATTCAAGCAAATAACACATGGAGTTTACTAGACCTCTCAGTGTTAGTACTGGGCTCCGACTGCTATCCTCAGAGAGAACTGCTGGTGCTTTCTTACATGGTGGCGTGGACTCAGAACTCCTGGGCTGGACTAGAGCTGTACCTCAGGATGCTGTAGGGCCTCGGGCAAATTGCCTAACTTTCTAGGTCTCGGTTTCCTCATCAGTAAAGAGGGCACGATAGGAGAAGCTGTCTTATTGGGAAAGTCAACAGGATAATTGGAACACAACGTATGAAAGAGTCTGGCACGGAGAACATTAGCTGTTAAATGCTGTACACATTCTTTCTCCATCTGTAGGGCACTGAGCTGACTGAAGTCAAGGAACTCAACATTCTTATCTGGTATCACCTGTTATAGTGTTAGCATTTCCATCTGCGTTCAATAATTGTTCTCTAGTAGCTCATAATATATGGCATGTATAAGACAGACATATAGCTATGCCTCTTCTATGTCATACATTCACAAATAATATGCAATGCTTGACATGCTCCAATGATATGTGTTAGGTTATGTAATGAATGTTACACTTATGTGGATGTCATATTCATAGTGTTTTGCATACTTAAATTTAGGTGGATTAGAAAAGTATCTAGAGTGTTGTGTTGCCCAACATTTCATGATTTAAAGCCCTCCAGGATCTGGCCCAGCTATTAAGTATTGAATCAGTTACTTTGAAATAGTTTGATGAAATTAAGAAAGTAAAGAGAATTGAGGTTTGAATAGAGAGTTGTTGCTGAATCCAATTATCCTCACAAGAAAGTATTTACAAATTTTCCAAGGATTGTTTGTACAGTGTGCAGACTTCTCCTCCTTACATTAAGCTGCTAATGTCTGATAGAATTGTGAGTAGATCTGTGGGCAGAAGTTGTTTACATTGCTTCCTCGCATCTTGTGTATCACATAATTTGGTCTTGAGTTTAAAACTCAGTTGCTCAGGTACGTGATGCCCATGTTATCCCAATTTGTGTTGTTATTATGTATTGCCTTGCTTTTGAAACCATATTCTGTGATGTTTTATTTTGATGTAGTATGTTCTTTTTAAAGTGACTCTGTTTGCATGTGAATTTCTGTTGGTTTTTTTTTTTTCTTTTGAGCATGACTTACATTTCGTTTTGTGTTTCTTTTAGGTTTTGTTTTGTTTCATAAGATCCCACTGGATGGGTAGCAGAGATAAAGACAAAGGCTGGGCTGTGGTACTTGTTGCTTGACGCCCTGTGAGCTGAATTCCTGGGACTACTGTTGCCTATCCCAGGAAGTGCTGCTTATTTGGGGGTGTCTGGTGGAAATGGGTATTCTCCGAGGATGTCTGCAGCCTGCTTGTTGTGAGCTGTGACTGGGGAACCACAAGGCAGAGGCAGGGGTCAGGCAGCTGAGAAGCAGCAGAAGATCATGCTTAGATTCTCCTTCTGTTCTTACAATAGTTCAAACATAGAATCGAAGTGAAATCTCATTGGATTATGCCTCTCTAATGAAAAGTGTGCTGTTTGACTCTATGGGAAATGTGCTGACATTAATTGCTTCTGTTTATTAAAGGTTATTTGCAAATTAAAAAACTATGCATCTATCATCTATCTATCTATCTATCTATCTATCTATCTATCTATCTATCTATC
>NW_021604656.1:7862102-7886344 GCF_004785775.1 Grammomys surdaster
ATCTATCTATCTATCTATCTATCTATCTATCTATCTATCTATCTATCTGCCTATCTTCTATCTACCTACCCCTCCATCATATCTATCCATCTATCTATCTGTCTGTCTGTCTGTCTATCTATCTATCATCTATCTATCTATCTATCTATCTATCTATCTATCTATCATCTATCTGAAGTCATAGCTAGGTGTAAGTGCACACTAAAAGTCTAATCCACACACAAACACCTATTTCAGCAGCATATTCTGTTCTCTAACCCTTGCTGACTTCTGTGATTTCCACCTACAACCTAGCAACTAATGGACTTAAGGGCACATTTGTGGTGTCATTAATAGGCTCTTTGTTTTGCTGGCAGCAAAGACCCAAACCCTTAGCTTAGGTGTCGGAGCACATAAAGCGAATGGCTGCTCTTAAAGTCCACCCGGCAGGCAGACTTCTGAAGCAGCACCAGGGACTATGTGGCCAGGAATGTGGACTTGAATTAGCCACAGTCTGAGAATAACTAATGTTAGGGTGTATGCATATAGGGAATTAAAACCTTGACCCTTCCCATCGCCCCCTGCGAACCACCTTCCCTTTAGAAGTTTGCCTAGCAAGAGAGCCTCCCATCTCATGCTGCTTGAATTACAGAGCTGCAGTTTCTGTAGTGTGAATTAGGCCTGCAAGCCGAGCAGGAGAGCATGTCTAGGGATAGCCCCTGGAGCATGCTGCCCTACCGCTGTGTTCTGACCCAGCAGCAAAGAGGTGGTGGGCTGCTAATGAATCAGTGCTTTATAGCGTCCCTCCTCCCTGCTGAAAGAACAGCCTCCCAGCTACCAATCCCTGAGGCCCCCAACTATTCCCCACTTGATTCCGACCCTTGCACCCCTCTCTCCTTCACTTTGCCATTTGCCTTTGTGGGTTCCATACCATCTGCACCAGGCGGTAACTCGGTCCATCCCCTCCTCACTCCCATGCGGTCCCCTTCAGAACCAGGCTGGGACATTTCACTTAAAAGCCACACTCAGCTCCATTACACGCTCACACGTAGAGCATAGCTAGAGTGGAAACTTATTGGCATTCCTCTTTTAAAAGGTAGTTTATCTTTAAGGATTTATAGGTTTCTCTCTTAACAATCCCAGCATGTTTGGAAACTAGTTTGGATCCTCTGTAAGCATGTTCATCAATCTTAGTAAACCAGAACCCATTTAGGCCCCACTCGACAAAGGGAGAATACTGTGGTATTTTATACTGAGCCACTATGGTATTTCTCGATTTGGGTCTTTTTGTAAGTCTGTGGATTATAGTGTCTGCATTGACCATCCACACTGTGCCCGAGAGGGCCAGTCCCTTCCTCAGACTTCTCAAAGGCTTTGTCTCCAGGTGCACTGTGGGTCTCAGCACAGAGGACTCCGTGTCTGAACACCCCCACTGCCCAGCTCACTGCAGCTAAGTGACAGCTCCTGTCACTACTGAGATTTCTGTCTTTCCCAAAGGTGTTGACTTACCAAGAGGCCAGCTAATAGCAGAAATCTTGACCCCTGAAAGGAAAGTGAAATTCAAACTGCCAGCCAGGCTCAGTGTGGCAAACGCTCTTAAATATCGGCCATTTGGCAACCCCCTCCCCCGCCCCCCAAAAAACCCCTTAAGCTGTGATGTTAGTCCATGGAGCCACAGGAGGATGGTGGATTATTTAAAGATTATTTTATAAGTTCTTCAGACCAGAAAGGAAAAAAAAGGGGGGGCACAAAAATCTCAGTTAACAGCTGGGAGAAATGTGAGGTGATTTTTTTGTTCTCAGATGTGAGGAAGAGGACAGGTCAGGAGATTTCATTTCAAAGGTCACTTGGCATCTTCCAAGAGACAGCGAGAGCAGCAGGCTATTAGAAAATT
The DNA here is from genome assembly GCF_004785775.1 of Grammomys surdaster. Taxonomy (NCBI): domain Eukaryota; kingdom Metazoa; phylum Chordata; class Mammalia; order Rodentia; family Muridae; genus Grammomys; species Grammomys surdaster. The sequence goes on from NW_021604656.1 coordinate 7,863,976, forward strand.
GTTTCTCATGGTTCCTGTGTTCTTTACCTTTTCTTCTTCTTAACCCCCAAGGGCTGCCATCAGCAACACAGTTTTCTTTCTTATACTTTTCTTTTTATCCCTGGCTTTCTTTGGTCCTCCAGGAGAAATCTGCTCCTTGAGATTCACCAACGTGTGTATTTTATTTTTACAGTGTCAGGAAGGGAGAAGGGACTTTTTATTTGCTGGAGTTGGGTCAGTGGCTCTCTGACAGGAATTGGTATAGCAGTGCCAGGCAAGTCTCCTACACACCTGCAAGTGGTCTAGGTGAGCCAGCACCCTGCCTAAACCCCAGGAGCAGCTGTCATGCAGCCAACTGTGTCCTGGGGGAGCAAGGACCCAAGTTTCCAAATCTTATTCTCTAAGGAAGATGTGAAACCTGGATTTTTATATGAAACATCTCTATTTTTAAAAAGTTGGCTCAGTTATTTTTAAAACATTATGTAGGCCAACAAAACCTGCCTGTGGGCCGCCAGTCTGTTCCTTCTGTCTTAGAGAGTCATTGTTCCCCACTGTATCTGTCTGTCTTTCCCCAAGAACTCTCTTTCTCCCTGCCTACCACTGACAGCTGCATTAAGCAAGTTCTGACATGAACTTCAGCAGCCCGAAGACACACGACTGTTACCCTGTGACTCCCATCTTGCTGGGACCTCGGGCCCTGACACCTTGCTGGGTTGTTCTTACAGTCCTGTCTTCTTGCCATTCTCCAAGGACAGAGTCATCTTGGGTCCTAGTAAGTACTTTCCCCTGCTTTATCCGACACAAATCCCTCTTCCCCAGGTTCTGTGTCTTCTGAACTCTCAAGAGAGCAGAATGAGATGAAAAAGTCTGTCTCCCCCATCTTCATGGTGTCCTTAATGGACTGATGGCTCTCCTCTCGGTAGCTAGAAAACATCACCTCAAAGAGATGGGGTTCCATAGCTTGTTGACCCACCATGGCTGGATCTCTGAGGCCCTCTCAGGCAGCTGAGATGGAATAGGAAACACCTTCTGACACCACAAGATATCAACTTGAGGCTTAGCAGCAGCCAACATACAATCAGTTCTAAGGCTGAAGAGGGCTGCTTCCCAGCAGGAGACAGGAACCCCAGTATGTGTTAGAGAGAATCAGCTCTGCAGTTCCCCCTCCTGCTCCTCCAGTCTCAGGCCTCCCCACAGCAAAGAACGCCAGCTTGTTCCATCTTCATCTTGGCCCTCTACTCTTCTGGATCCTGAACTAAGCTCACAACAGCTGGGGTCTTGAAGCCTGTCCTCAGAGACCATGCTTACACAGGGGTTGCAGAGTAAGTGACTGAGAGTGCTTGTGGCTAAAAAGCAGTTTCAGGGCACACGCTGGGTGCGAGAGAACAAGGCAGGGCACGTCCTTGGTTCTGCTACCCCGGCCCACATTTCTATCCTGACCCCATGATAGACAGAGAATGTTTTCTGGTGTTGTTGGCTGCTTTGCCTAATTATAACACACTCAACTTTTCTTCCCCCTCTTGCAAACTAGACTCTGTGCTGCCTTCTCCCCGAGAGGGGGTGATTCACACCTCCACCTGCTTTGATACATGCTGTCTAGAATCCCTCCCTTTGCTTCCATCTCATTCTTTCACACTCTAGCTGAAACTCGCTTTATCTTGTTTGGTCTAGACGGGATATTCATGGGGAGGGCTCTGTTGAAGGGGAGTGATTCCATACAACACGGAGCTGGGGAGGTGGCTGCCTCCAGCTGTGTGGGCTGTGCCAGGCACTCTGCTTTCTGATGACAGAGCTCCCGGGATCCTGTAGCTCAGCAGATCTGACTCCAAGGAACCTGGTACAGAAGTTGCCATTAAGAACACTCTGCCCCCTTTGCATACCTTCAATACTTAGCAATCTGTCAAGTTTACCTAAGGGCACCTGGGACAGCTGAGGACTCTCCTGAATTTAAATTGCTTTGGGGTGAGTGCTGCCAGGCTTAAATTAGGTTGACAGAATTCCCAGCCCAGAAAGTTATATGGCGATTTCTACTCAAGAGGCAGCAGCAGCATCCCAGTGTGGATAACCATTCCCTTGCTCTGCGTCTCAGGGACAAAGGGACCTCCCAGCTATTTGAACATGGTATAGATCATCACTCTGCATTTAATCTGGACTCACACTTCAGGGTAGCCAGGGATAGTGAAGCAACTCCCAACCCCACACTACAACCCATTGTCTGTGTTCTGAGTCTTAGTTTTCTTTTATGGGTAGGGAGAGAAACGTGTAAGAAGCAAAGAAAAGAACCAAAATTTTCTCACTAGCTTTTGAAATGAATGCATTTTAGCCGATACATTCATGAACTCACAAACAAATATGAAGAAGCAAGACATTCTCAAGAAAGACATGTCCCTGGGTTTCAGCCCTATCGGGTCCAAACCCATCTGCTGGAATCCAGAGGCAGCTCTTGACCCACTTTTGTGCCTTTTCTTCCCCTATAATATTCTGGGTTTTCAAGTCTCTTTTTCCACATTTCCTGTAAACAATGCATCTCTTTTTTAAAAAGATTTTACTTTTAAGTGCTGTTTTAACAATGTGGCTAGACTATAAATGTACTTGCTGAATTCATCCATTTCTTTAACAAGCCAATAAAGTTTTATAATTCATCTCCATGTGTCCTGTGTTCTCTGCAGATCACACTCCCTCTCCTGCCCCCAAACACATATGGTCCCTGTGTCATTGGTGGGTTTTTTTTTGGGGGGGCTGAAGGTATTGGGGGGCTGAGACATGTCAATAAGGAGTTTTGGGGAGTCCCACCTACTGCAGGCTCTAGAACAAGTTATCACTTGGGGACAGCTTTCAGAGTTTCCATCAGCAAGAGTTACACATGCAAGAGGCATGGTTTGTGATTCTTACATTAGAATCACTTTGACTGGTTAAAAGGTATTGGGTACAGAGTACACAAGGAAGCTTTGTGGGGTTTTTTTTTCCAACTAAACTTTTATATTCTTAGAAAATACTTTTGATGTATTACCCCAGGAAGAAGGCACAAAGTGTCCAGTCAGTTTGTTCACTAAGCGACTCATGTCAGAGACAGAGAGAAGCTTGTACGGCACAGGACAGAGACCACAAGGACAGCAGTGACTGGAGAGACATGACCAGTTACGGCAGCAGAGAGTACACATGTCATATCCCCTTAGTTTCCATTACAGCCTCTTCAGACCATCCTGTCCTCATTTTTCACTTTGGCTACAGTTCAAAACTAAGATTTAAACAACTGCATCTTGGACTTATTTGATCCTACGACCACCTTCTGGTCACCCTGAAGGGGGCCACTGTAGGAGCATGGTGTTTAACTTGGGGTACATTTACCTTACAATTAAAGGGGAGTCTACCCAGGATTTAAAGGCTGCTGATGATAGTTAATGGGTGTTGATTTTGCAAATATGAGCCAAGCAGTGTTCCACAGGCTCTTCACAGCTCTGTGGAGCTTACCCAACAGCACAGTTTCTGTAGTTTAATGTGCTTCCCCTTTCTGGCCCTGGTCACTGAGCAGAGACTATTCTTCACCCCGGAGAGTAGTCAGGTTAACCAGTCACTGAGAAGGCATCTGCTCCCAGTTCTAGGAAGCCCCCAGGTGTTGTGTCACTCAAGAAGCCCTTGTGGATCTTGGCACGTGAGTGAGTGTGGGGCTGGAAGTGACACTAGCACCTGCTTCTCAGCTTTTACCTGAAGCAGGGTGCATCAGGAGGTTCCGGTGCCAATCGCCTCATGAGAACCCAGACCCTGTTTGCACTGTGAGTTGTACGCTGGCGGATTTGTAGTTTTGATCAATGTCATCCAGTGCCTTTGCTCATCTCCCTTGACTTCCAACCCTTCTCATCCCCCTGGGGTTGTTTCACTATCTAATGAGTGATCCTAAGAGAGATCTGCACAGCAGGGCTAGGGTGTGGTGGGACAGGATGTTAAAGGACACATATCCAGCTACCTCCACGCACAGAGTCCAGACAGCAGAACAAAGTGTCACAAAGGTCTGAGTTGGCCTTGGCTTGCAGCACCAAGACACGGAGTGGTCTCGACATGGAGCGGTCTCCAAGCCTGTGGTCACATGGAGTCCTCCCCTCCCCCTTCTGGCAGCCCAGGATTGGGAGAGACTGCCAAGGGCATATGCTAATTTTCCAGTCATCTGGTCAAGTCCATCTTACGTGACACAAGATCTCAGAGCCTGTGTTTACTGAATTAAAATCTCCGCCCAACCACAAACTAACAAGCAGTAAGCTTTTCCCTTCCTTCTGATATTTTTATTATGTTTCCAAGGAGGGCCTAAGAAAACAACTCCTGTGTTTATTTTCCAGCCTTTTATCTCTTTTTAATAATCCTCATCAAACTGTAATCAGTTCTGAAGCACTGTTTAATAAAAATGTAGGCCGTGCCGTTTGCCGTGGAGAATAGAACTCATTCTCAGGTAAGTTTGCGAAGCTGCAGCCAACACCCTGGTGTCAGGGGGGAAACACCATTCTGCCTTCCTATGGAGACCAAAACACAGCCTCCTAAGATGCTTCACACTTTTCAAGAAAGACTCCCTAAACAGGTGTTTATTGTGCACTGATGTCGGGGTCCTTGATTTGGGGCTGTCCCATTGCCTCTCCATCATGTGTCCAAGTACATGGCATTCTACATCGAACATGTGTTGCCCTCCCAGGTCTAGGTAGAGAAAGGTGCCTGGACATGCCTGTCAACTCTGTGTGTGGAAGAATCGCTCTACCAGGAACAATCTAGAGGCCTGGTGGAGTTTCTACACTGCTCCAGCCTTTCCAGGACTTGGTTCTTCTAGTGTTCAGTCATCGTTAGAGGTCGTAAAAGCTTCCCACTGTCATCATTCTCTGTGTCTCATTCTCATTCCCTTAACTCACTGGCACTTCTCCTCTGGGTACCTACCTATATCTTGTTTAAGGCGCAAGGGTAAGGCCATGTGCCTCAGTGGGACAGTGGTAACTAGAACACACCCTGGCTGAGTTCTTTGTTTGATTGTTACATCGGGGCTATTCAAGACCTAGGGTATTTTGCTGTGTCAAAATCACGTGAGACACTAAGGTCCGCTCTGGGCGACACCGGAATCTACCAAGCAGGTGTCACCCTTGTCCTCAGAGGTGACAGTATGTGTGATGTTTATAATCTGTTGCTTTGGTTTCCATGATTTACATGAGAGGGAACTTGCTAGGTCCCAGGTGAGACTGTAGTCTGTGAAGCCCTGCTCTGCCCCCGCCCTCTCTCAGAAAGCTGAAGCTCATCCTTCAGTGGCTGAGTCCATCTTACCTCTGTATAACCGGATTGTGAGGTGCCTCCACCCGCTTAGCTAATTCCTTCCCCCACACCTTTATCTTTCTTAGGAAATGTTTTGCTCTACTTAACTCTCATTCTGTTTCTGTCCAGCACTCACACCCCAAATACGCTCCTTCATCTTTTCTTTAATTCTTTTTATGTATTAAAACTTTTAAATTGGTTGGATGGAATCATGAGTGGTGGTGATCTGTGTATGAGGAAAAAAGAGAGAGAAATGAAGACGAATGAGAGCACAGTAGTGCACACTTGCAAAGATGCACACACGCGCACACACACACGCATGTACACTCTACATACTTCCAGTCTTCTTTGACTATGTTGGATTTAATAACGGTGCATAGATCATTCCACCTAATTATCTTCACAGAGCTCACTGCTCGTAATGCTCCCAGATGGTTAAAATAATAAAATAAAAACTGTCCCATGTCATATTTTTTTTTTTACTTTTTGTTTTTACTTTCTTATAAATAGCCAGAAATTTTGCTGAGAAGAAAATATTATAAATCCCACAAGGTTGGTGTTCTGTTCTGGGTTCCAAAGTGTAGAGATTGAGTGGATTTCAAATTTGGCAAGCCCTCTGGCTTGGCAGACACTCTTGTCCTTATTTATGGCTGCTTGGAAACTTCCACTTCCCGGGGCTTATAAATGATGCTGCCGATTTCGTCTCCCTTTCCTATCTTGATGTGAGTTATGAAATAACCAGCCTGAAGACTTCTTTTTAACGTTAACCCTTGTGTCTTGGTATGAGACACATTTCGTACATTAAAGTCCACTTTCCATTTGGTGTCACCTGACAAAATGAAAAACTGGAAATGGTGAGGGTTAAGACAGAGGATGCTAACAGCCTTCATTGTGGTCACGAAGGATTTACCTATCAGAAGTCCTCCAGTGACGACCCACCACCTCCTACACGCAGACTTGAAGACAGAAGACACAGTCTCTCGGAGAGCTTTCCTAACGGCATGAACAGGTGATGAGCTCTCTCCAGTCCCATTCTCTGGAGAAACAACTAAGAGATTCTCTTCCTCTTCCTCTTCTTGCCTCTCTTTTCCTCTTCCTCCTTCTCTTAATCCCTTCCTCAGTTCTGTGAGACCAACTCTGTCGTTTGTTCTTTTTAGGGGCCTGTTCATCTGGCGTGAGCAGGTTGAAGCAGGAGTCTCTGGAATGGGCGGAGCCTCCTGAATGGGCAGAGTCTCTGTGGTAGGGCGGAGCCTCTGTGATGGGCGGAGCAGATAGATTTGCTGAGCACACACAATAGGCATTTCTTACTATTTATTGCCTTTGGTTTTTGTTTTGTTTTGTTTTGTTGTTACTCTAAACCCCAGGATAGCTTGCAGCTCACAGCCATCCACTCATGTTCCCCTCAGGCATGCTGGCATTGCAGGCATGAAACACTACATCTGGCCTGATAATGAACACTTTCAAAGAGCAAATGTGCCTCCTCTGAGGCTGACACTAAGATACAGTTGGATCCGTTAGGATTTTCACCAGGAGAGGAGAGGGAGAATGGGAAGCCAAGGAGATCTGCAAGAGGCCCAGACTGAAAGCTAAGAAAGCCTCTCAGAGCCTGAGGAGGGCATGACAGGTTAAGCCACTGGGTAGCCTTCACTAAGACAGTGTCTCCAGGACTGTTGGGGAGTTTCTGAGCTACAGATGAGTTGACTGAGGAGTTCCTTGTTTCCCAGGATAACCCTTTCCTCTTTTCCCTGTCCCTCGTAGTAGTAGTGGTTACTGGCACTGAAGTGGCCCGGGCAAAGCTCAGACTCTGTAGATAACGGATAGGTGACAGAGCACAGCTCCTCAGACCTTTGTCAGACGTTCTGTTACTGGGACCTGTGAGAGATACCCTTGCGGCTCTTCTGTTGAGGATGCTGACTTATCTGAGCCCCACTTCACAGATGAGCTAGTTACCTATAGCTCTCATGTCTCCTGTGAGGCACATATGACCTCAGGATAGCACCTACATCCTCCATGCTGGACCATTGGTCCCAGTGTGCCCAGGGACCCCCCTGCTTCCTTCAGTGATCCACCGTCAAATTCAGTGCTTACAAGAGCTTAACCAAAGTCATTCTGCACCACATGTGCAGTCTCGAAAAGTTCTGTTTGAACTGTTCGAGGTGCCAGTTTTGAGCTGTAGCCACCCTTTTGTTTACAATTCCCTGATATGACTAGCACACTGAGAGCCGTTTCTGTTTTGCCTGCCTCCGTGCTGAAACCACAAGTGCTTTCCTTTCAATTTTGTGTTTCTCATCAAACGAGTTTCCTATTGAAGCTGCCCCTGCTATTGATTCGTGTTCTTTCAGGAGAGTGTCTACGGAGATATATATCATCAATACCTTGCCAGGTGGGTAAAAGAGGGGAAGAACAGAGCTATACATCTTCTTAGACAATAACCCTGCTGCCCTGCAGCAGACCTCCCTCCAGTGGATTGTTCTAATAAGAAATGATGCCTTATTCAGAGTCTATAAACTAGATTGAATGCTTTCTATGTGCTAGAATGTTGGCTGTAGACTCAAAGAGCTTCAGAGACTTGGAGGAATCCTGGACATATGTAAATGACCAGTAAAGACTGACTCAGCATGTGAATGACCAGTAAAGAATGACTCAGCACATAGGACAGAGCTATTCCAGCCTTGGTCCTAATTTCTGTATTGGAATACAGGCTTGGGGAAAATAAATTCTTTTTTTTTTCAAGCTAAAGGGAAATCTGGGATTTGGTGTGAGCTTTCCCAGTTTCTAAATGTTGGAAAGGCCCACGACTTTTTTTTTTAAATCCCCAGCAGCCAAGCAAAACAGTCTGTATGCCCAATCATGGTTGTTGTGACTTGGCTGGACCATCAGCCTGTGTCCTTCAGGCTAAGTGCCCTGCCCACAGTATGAGTGGATAGACGTGTGTCAGGTTGGCCGTCTTAAAGCTGATGCTGAGACAGGGAGTCCATGGTGGTGCTGTATTAGAGCTAGCCTGGGGAAAGAAATAGGGAACTGGCCCAGAGAAATGGGATGTGATGTAAGACAGACAGTTTGTGGTGGTGGCTCTGACCTGACTATCTGGGCATTTACATGCTGGGATATAAGCTCCCTCTCGGGGCTTCCTTAGCTAGGGAGTGAGTATGTCTGGGTGCTTGCCTGACAGTAGCTGTGTGTTGCAATAGGTAGGACAGCTATGTGGCTCTGGGGCAGAAAAGACACACAAATGAGCCCTGGCCATGGGCAGGGACAACAACACAGCAATAGTGGGGCTGAGGGGTTAAGCATAGCCCCAACCCAGAAATTCATGACTTTCCAAAGTCCGTAGGATAACAACAGGTCATGGCGTCTGAATTTGTAACCAGTGTTTGCCTATGTCTTCTCTAGCGTCTTCTTCCTCTTCTTCCTCCACCTCTTCCTCCTCTTCCTCTTCTTTTCCTTCTCCTCCTCTTCCTCCTTCTCCTCTACCTCCTCCTCTTCCTCCTCTTCCTTCTTTTCTTCCACTTTCCTCCTTTCCTTCCTTCTTTCCCTCCTCCTCCCTTCCTCTTCTTCCTCATTCCTCCTCCTTCTTTTTCTCCTTTCTTCTTTTTTTCTCATCTTCCTCCTTCCTTCTTCTCCTCCTCCCTTTCCTCTCTTCCTGTTTCTCCTCCTCTTTCTTCTTCAAGAATCTCACATAGCCCAGACTGGCCTCCAGTGTGTCATGTACCTGGGGGTAATCTTGAACTCTTAATCCTTCCTCATCTATCTCCCAATGTTTGCTTATGCACTAGTGATGAAACTTAGGGCTTTGAGTGAGCACTCCATCAACTGAACAATCAGCTTCTTAATGAGATAAACACACAGAGTCAGATCATTCTGGACCCTGATTATTGGTGTGTTAACCTCAGACTCTCACCCTCTGCAGTTAGGAGAGCATGAAGAGAGGGCACTCTGGATGTTGAAGGGAGGCAGGGGGAGCCCAATGGGACCTAAAAGAGTCCATAGGGCTATTAGCACCCCAGACAGCCCTGTATAGACTCCCAGGAAAGCTTGTGGTAACTACCATTCTCGGTTGCTTTTCTATGAATTTGAAATGTCAAATCCATGATTCAAGCACTGTTTCTCTGTGCACGTACCCCAATTCAAGCAATGTTTCCCAGTGCTGTGAACCGCAGGGCTGAACTTGTGAGGAGAGGTCCTCTGGCCATGGAGACTAGCAATCTCCAAGTTTCCCCAGCATGCTAGCAGCTTCTGAGTTTAAACCTCTTCAATATGTAAATGAAAGTTCTGCCTTCTAGCTGGCAACCAATTTCCCTGGGAGGAAGTCCACCTGAGGTCAGGAGAGAAGACAGGAGCTGCACCATTGTCTGCCATCTGAGCATCTGCTAACCCACTCCTCTGGGTCAGCCAGGATGGCTTACTCTCCTTCAACTCTAGAGAAAGTTTCCTTTCTGGTGTCCTTCGAACCTCTCCCGCCTTCCCCACTCCCAAACTTCCATTTTCTCCATGATGCCTGCATTTGGGAGTGGAACTCCTCTTCTGACCCCCTTTCTTTCCCATTCACTGAGCCCACAGTGACCTCCTAAAATGTAGAACTGAGTGCAGACCAGAGCATTCACATGCCCTCGGCGCAGCGATTTGCAAATGTAACTAGATCAACTCCAAGTGCATTGATACTGTTTCAACAGACTGCTTTGTTTATATCTATGAGCATTTTGCCTGCCTGTGTGTTTGGTGCACCGTGTGAGTTTCTGGTGTCTGCAGGTGTCAGAAGAGGGCATCAGCTCCCCTAAAAGTTACAAATGGTTGTGAGTCACTGTGTGGGTTCTGGAAACTGAACCCAGGTCCATGGCAGGAGCAACCAATGGTCCCGGCTACTGAGCTATCTCTCAAGTGTTTATGTCCCCCACAAAGTCCCGCCCAGCTCTGCTGTTTCAGTTTTCAGTGCTGAACACCCAGGCAGGCTTGACTCTTCCCGTCTCCACCCTCCCTGATTCTCCATGTCTAAGATTTCTTTTCCATAAAAGGAGGTAGCGAATATCTGGGTGACCTGCTGGGTGACCTGCTGGGTGACCAGGAGAATTAAGTAAGCATTGGTCTGCTGAGCCACCTGGAAGCATGTGACGGACGGCTGCCTCTCAGGAACTGCAGTAGAGTTCCACACCGTGCATGTCTGATCACTTGGCAACCAGAGGCCAGGCCCTCTGCATCTCCAGTTAGCCGAGTGGCTAATAAACACACCTTGCTCCATGCCATCCTAGCGTGAGGGTTGAAATGAAAGAAATGAAGCCTAGGTGAGCCCTCAGCTCGATCACTTTGGTTACGATGTGGTGTCGGGCTGTAGAAAGGCATCTTGGGTTGGCACGGGCCTGGAACCCCAAGACTACAGGTGTTTGGCCACGCCCCCAGAACCTAGGGCCCTGACACACTGTCTCATCTCCATTTAACCTGTATGGTCAGTACATAAGACACAGGTAGAGGGGGTGACTAACAGGCCTACGCCTCGAGATTTACATATTAATGAGTTATCTAAAGACTGGGGGACATAGCTAATTAAGTTATCCCTTCCCTAGTCCCTCCTCTTTTCCACTCCCCATATAAGCTAGCTCTCCCCGTGCTATGGGGGGGGGGGGGAGGGTGCACTAACATCCAGATCCAACTACCATCATGAACAATAAAACTTTTATCTCTTGGACTCCATGTGTCTTCTGGGCCCGGGACTTTCTTGTGTATGTGGGAACCTGCCCACCGGGAAAGCCTCCAGGACTCCTCCGCTGCTGTTCCGGGACTCTGCTGCTGCCGCATCCCTGCGGTCCATGGGAGGCCTGGGCCGACCCCCACCCCCACCCCGCGCGTGTCTTTTACCCACAGCGTGGGAACGTTTGTGGCTGAGGCCGTGTGGGACCTCAGCCTGAGAGACTCGAGTAGAAACGAGAATTTTCTCAGCTCAGAGGTCACAAAAAGAGCAGGTTTTAAGAACCCAAGTGAAACCAAATCTGGTTAAAGAGCAATCCAAACAATGATTTTTTCCCCTTGGTGGGGGGAGTCGTTTCTGACACATGAGTAGCAGTACCTTCAAGTTTGTTCTCCAGGGTTATAGTAGCATATGGTCACAATCTTCACTAGAAACTTCTTTCTCCATTGTGGAGCTCAGAAGCTGAAATTAAGGTCTTGGTGGTGTTGGCTTCTTCTAAGATCTAGGAGTTCTCCTGGCTTTGGTTACTGCTGGCAATTGTTGGCATTCCCTGGCTTATAGTCACAACGCTACATTCTCTTGATCTGCTCTCATGTCATTCTCTCAAGGATTCTTTTAGGAATGATTTGTCATTGGGCTTAGGAAAAGTTTTAGAGCAATTTTCTTCTGAATAGATCACTATGACATGTCCCATGTATAAATGTTGGAAGCATCTTTCCGGACACCACTGTCAACACACAGACCACCTGAGTGTCTTCACATGGTGGAGTGCATAAGATCTGAAACCCCTACGTCATCCCAGGTATCTTGGAAGATTATTTTATACAGTGTCACACCTCTATTGTGTGTGATGGGGACATACTTTAAAGGAGCTCCAGTCTGGGAGACTGAGTGTAACAGTCTTTGAAGGATGTGAGAGAGCTGCTGCTCTCTTCAGTGGTCTACACGTGTGGCCATCAGAGCAGACTCTGTAGAAATTCACACTGAGAAGGAATAGACATGGCCCGCCTCACAGTGCAGCACAAAGCCAAGGAGAAAAATGGTTGTAGAGACCAGGCAGGTGGCAGAGTGGACTCCAGGAGAGATGGCCATTCCCCAAGCATCCGTCCATGTGCCCAGCTGCTCTTCTTCAAGTCCTGACTGTGTCCTGGGCCCAGAGGTGTGCATGACAGTCCTGTCTGCATGGAGCTTCTTTTTTTAGACCTCAGTTCCAGCTCTAGTTGTCTGGAATCCAGGGGATTGCTTTTCACCTGCTTTTCAAAGAGAAGCTATTAGGTTTTGTGTGAAATGTGATGTTTTAAAATGTTGGCAGTCAACTCACATTTGGAAGAGAAAGTTACAGGCCTGGCAAGAGTTACTGCCCTCAGGCAAGCTGCCTATGACCTTGGGGTGGAGTGCCATGACCTTGATCTTCAGAAGATATTTCCCTAATGTCTGGGTTTTAAGCTAATTGCTATTTTCCCTGACTTCACTGGAAGCTGCTGATGGTTTTGTCTTTCTGGGCTCGATGCACTAACTTCAGCCTTCTAGCCTGTTCTCTCCAAGTCCAGCCCTCAAATCTCTGATTACTTCTCCATGTTATTTGAGTTCTAGGCATCATGAGATTCCCCAGTCTTTCTTCTCTGGGGAGTCAGAATCTAATCAACCCTCATCCCAACTCTTTGTAGAGATCAGCACTGTTTTCTGACTCCAGTGACCCAAAGTTTCACAGGCACTGAGCTGAGTTGACTTCCAACCTTAGGTGTGATATTAATTTCTCTCCAAGGGGCATAGATTTAATAGATTTTTTAATTAACATTTTGTGAAATTGGAGCTACTGCACTATACGGTAGACTGATACAAATGTCTATAATTACATTTTTGACACTATATCTGGGGACCAGTCTAGAAATGTTTGCTTTAGCCCCTTCCTAAAACATCTGATTTATGGGCAGGCTTCTCGATGCACACCTCTAGCAGGCTCCGTTGTCATGACAACAAAGAATATCATTTGTCAAAGAACTATAACTTCATTTTATGTGGAAGCTAAAAATTTATCTTTCTGGATTTATTCTCGTGACAGGAAAAATTTCAAATTTCCATAAATACGCTGCTTCTCTCTAATTCTGCTTGTCTTTAGGGAGAGTCGGGCTGCAGATGAACCTCTTACCTTTCAGCTTACCTATAGATGAACCTTTTTAATCTGTTCCTAAAAGAACGCAAATGGACTCATTAATACCAAAAAAAGTCATTTCCCATGTGCAGTTGAATATCATTTTATTTCTTTAAAAAAATTCAAATGAAAAAAAAATGTTCACTTGTTTGTTTTAACTGGTAAAATAGAGTCCAGTATGTAGGCAGAAGGCAAATGCCTGCAAGCCCTACACCGTGTGACCTGTCAATCATGACGTCATGAGTTAGAGCGTTGCGGAGGCGTTCAGTTTATGCTGAAGGGACCTGGCAGACCCTGACTAAAGTAGGCCTTAGAGGGGACTTGCTGATAAAGAAGATTGTCTTTTTCTTTTTAAAGAGAAGTATAAAGTAAAATCTGTATCTTTATGTAAACTGTTCTGGTTTCAAATGCTAGCAGGCCACGTGAAGAGTTCTGTGTTTGTTTGATTTTTTTTTTTTTTTAAAAAAAACGAGGTTAAACAAAGCACATTTTAAGTTAGGTTCCCCCTTTAGGGCTCCAAGAGTGTTTTTGTCCTCAGGGAGCCTGAAATTTAGAGTGGCTTTGTTTCACTAAATGGAACAGGCAAGCCAGTTACCTCCTTGTCCAGGCCTTCTCAGGGTCTGACTTGATAAAGTCCTTCCTGTTGGCTTCACGGGAGGCAATGGCCACTCGTGTACAGGCAGGATCGCTGTGGGCCATCAGACCATGTGTGAGAGGAAGCAGAGACGGCACACGTCTGTCCCATGCGCTCTTCCCTGACATTTGAGATAGATGGCGGGTCTACCGGATGCCTTTTGGGACCGCACAGGGATTTATGGCACTTACATTTTGTGTGTGATGGATTGGATCACTTACTACTCTTTACTAAACCCTGTATTTTTCTTTTGTCTGGAGACTCCTGAATGGCTCCTGACTTTCCACAAGAGACAGCAAGGGTCTTTCGCTCTCACTAGATTTGACAGTGTTTTGCTTCTCATCTGTCAGTGGTGGGGCAGAGGACGATAATTCTTAGGAATGCGCCTTTTAAAACATCCGGGAGAGGCTGGGAGGATGGTTCAGTTGGTGAAGTGCTTGCTGCACAGGCAGGCACACAGGTAGAAGCTGGGCTTAGCAAAGTGTGCCTATAACCGAAGCAATGGGTGGGGAAGAGGCAGGCTCCCAAGGGGGAAGGGGGTGTCCAGACATTCTAATGGTATCAGCGAATCCTGGATTCACAAAGGGTCTCTGTCTTAAAAAATTAAGTAGCTAGCTGTAGCAAAAGATACCCAGTATCTACCTCTGGCCTCCACACAAGAGCACATGGGCAGAAACCCATGTGCACACACAACACAACACATAGGTGTGCCTTCCACTCCAGGCAAAGCTTCAGTACTCCAGAATGGGGTGGATAGGATCATGCGTTCTGCCCTACAGTCATCCTGACAAGGTGAGCAGGTCTATCTCTAAGGTTGCACCAAATGTGGAAACCTCGTGGTTTGCCCGGCAATCTGACATTCTCTGTGATTTTCTTCGTCCCCCATTTCCCTCTGTTGCTTGTCATGCACCTGAGGTGGAGGCTTCACTTAGAATTCCTCCTGTGATTGGTCACCTTCACACTCTATGTTCAGCTGCCCAAACTTCTGGTGCTCTGCACATTCAACCCATGCTAAGCTGGGTGGCACTTTAGTGAATCTTTACAACCATTTGAGAGGGACACTTCTCGAAGTAGCACTCAGGACCTGTCACCAAGTGGAGGTCCTCCTGACAGTCTCCTCGCCATAGTTTTTGGCTGTGTGTGTGTGTGTATATGTGTGAGTGTATGCACATGAGTGTGTGAGTATGTGAAAATGTATATACAAGTGTGTGAGAGTGTGTGTGCATGCATGTGTGCAGGTACATGTGAGAGTCTTGTGTGGGTGCCTGTGTGTGCCTATGCATGTGTATGCTTGGATATCTGTGTGCGCTTAGGTATGTGCATGTATGCCTGCATGTGTGCAAGTATGTGTAACAGAGTGTGTGAGACTCGTGAAAGTGTGTGTGAGTATGTGTGTGTCTGTATGCATGTGTTATGTGAGTGTGCATATATGCATATGTGTGAGAGTATTGCGTGTGAATATTGTGCGTGTGTGCACACATGCGTACGAAAAGTATGTGTGAGAGTATCATGTGTGACAGTGTGTGTGAATGTGTGTGTGATAGTGTGTGTATCTGTGTGAAGTGTGAGAGAAAGTGTGTGTCTATGCGCACGCTCAGTGTGAGCGTGTGTGTGATTTGTTTGCATCTTTCTTTGAACTGCTCTGACTCTGTAAGAGGGAAGGAATGTGTTTCAAGACAGACCATCGAGAAAACCTGCCCGTTCCCCATGTCAGGTGGGAGTGATGTCATCTGATCTTTCCTCAGAAGTTCAGGAAGGGAAACAGCTTTCAATGGTAGTTAATTCTGATTCTCAGATTCTGGACTTACTGCTTTCAGAAATTGTGAAAATGATGCTTTTCCTGTGTTTTTAAAAACATATAAATTGATAGGAAAGGAGTAAACTCTTCTATGACCCTGTCATTACAAAGGAGTGACGTCTATGACTGACTCTACCATTACAGAAGTGTCTCTACTTATTTCGCCAACACTTTTCTCTGTCTACAGTTTCTACATGCTTGAAATATTTTATATAGATATTTTGTTCTCTAAGTTTCAAAAAAAAGTCCATAAGGATTTCCTTATAGAATTAACATTTCTTACAAATAAATAAAAATGTTCATGCTCCGAAATATTTTATTCTGTAAATAAACTGTATTTAATCATCTTCAGACTTCATGATTAAAGGCAACACCTTAATGGACATTTTTGCACATAAATCCTTGTCTACCTTCCTGGCTTGTTTCCCTTGGGATTGATTTCTAGAGATAACATTTCTAGGTCATGAGGTTTTAATATTTTAAGACCTTTGTAACATATTATCCATTCCCTTCCCAGAAACCCTGACCAATTTACTGTCAGGCCAGAGGAGAGCAAGAATACCTAATTCATGACCTCACCATGCTGTTGCAGCTTTTAACTCAAGTCTTTAGTGATTACATGCTGTTTTGTACACAGTTTTGTGTGTGTGTGTGTGCGTGTGTGTGCGTGTGTGTGCCTGTGTGTGCCTGTGTGTACCTGCGTGTACCTGCATTTGAGTCTGTATATGTGTAATGTGTGTGGGTCTGTGAGGGTCTGTGTCTGTGTATGTTTGTGTGTCTGTTTATGTGTGTCTGTGCCTGAATCTCTGTGTGTGTGTGTCTGTGTGTGTTTGTGTCTATGTACATCTTAGTTTGTATGTGTGTCTGCATGTGTCTGTCTATCTCACCAGATGTGTCTCTGTGTGTTTCTCTATGTATATCTGTGTCTGTGTATGTCTGTGTGTATATCTCTGTATCTGTGTCTATGTGTGTATCTGTGTCTATGTGTGTCTGTGTGTATATCTCTGTGTGTATCTGTGTCTATGTGTGTCTGTGGGTTCATTGCTGAATATAGCAGACCAATGCGTCTCTTCTGCCTGGGTATAGCATAGTGAGGGCTGCTTGAGAAAAGCACTTACCTCACAGTAGGCTGCACCTGAGGTGCTCTGGACAGGATAGTTTCTTACAGAAGCCCTGTGAGGTAGACACTGTTACCTCTGTGACGTAAGAAAGGAAGCCCACAATCTTATCTGTGGGCTTAAAGCTAATAAGTGTCACATCAGAGCTCATGGAGATGCTTGGGCTCCAGGACATAACATTATGGGGGGCAGGGTCCTGATACTATAAAGGGAGGGCCTAGACTTGATGGCTGGCAGAGAGAATGTGTCATCAGCATAGGAAAGCATAGGACCCAAGAGTCTCAGGTCCCCACTTGAAAGTAAGACAGACTTGTAAAGAACCAAAGCTTTTGCCTTGCATCACAGTTTCTAGAAAACAGTTATTCTAAGAATGAAAAGATTAAGGTTCAGAAAATGACCTCCAGAGAACCCCGAGATTCTTGTGTCCTCCTGTGACATCGGAGTCTCTCTGACCTGAAAGAGTGATTCTCACTGACTTGCAACAAGCTGAAGCCTTGGTGTGCTGTGTTAACATCAGAAGGGAACTGAGTATGCAAGCATCTGGGACCCACAAAATGAAGAGCATTTAGACAGGGTCAGGGAAGCCTGGGGGGAGCAGCTTGAGCACACATAGGTCCACCAGACGGTTTCACAAGAGGAACAGTATGATTCAGGGTAAGCTGGCTCTCATTGAAGATGCCTAAGAAACCCAGGTGGGAGACAGGAACAGAGATGCTACTCTTGCTATGGTGATCAAGAGACGGATTCCCGTCGAAGCTGACACTTGTGCTGGACTCAGGGGATGAATAAAATGTGTAAAAGCTAAGTTGAGCGGTAACTTGGGAGATGAGGCAGGATGGTGGCTGCACAGAAGTTGCTGAGGCCCAGTTCTTATTGACAAAGTGTTATTCCTGTGCACACTCTGCATATGGCGACGTCACCCATGTCTGCAGGTGCTACACTACTATTAGCCAACATAGAAAGCCTCAGATGTTGCTTGAGGTCACCAGCTCCAGAAATAGAAGGGAGTCTCATTTCTCCTCTTGGTCACTGTCAAGCTCTGTGATATGCTTTGATATCACTCCTCCAGTCAAAGCCAGCTTAAGCTGGGCATACAGCTCTCCAGTAGAATGCTTATCCATTACCTGCGACACCCTAGGTTTCGTTCGTAGTTCTTAACAGTGGGCACAGATGCACCTCTGAACTGGCCTAGCACACATCTGAGAAGGCGGCTGAAGAATGCTGGGGAAATTGGCCTGAGTTCTTGGTTTTCCTCTTCAGGCCATAAGGTAGCATCCAATATTCATAGCTCTGGGGTGGCCTCATAGCAAGCATGTAGATTCCATCATCTTCACTGCTTAGGACTAGGTGTGAGTATTATCTGCCTTCCTCGAGAAATGTTTCTGCTATCTTATAATCCTGAGTGACAGGTACATATCTGGGCCTTGTATAGTGGTGGCAATGGGTTGAGGGTCAGGAGTCTGCACGATTGTAGCTTCCCACACAATTCTGTTGCAAAGTAAAGTTTGAGGACCTGCATTCTGTGCAGCAGCCTCCAGGATTGTCTGGAGATGTTTTTAAGAATGCCATGCCTGGAGCTGACATCAAAGTGCACAGGGATGTCTGAGGTAGGAACTTGTCATCAGGATAGTCTGTAAATATCCTATCTGATAGTGGTTTACAGGCGTGGTTGAGAATAAGTAACATTTGCTAAAACTGAACTAGCGCTTTCAATGTTCTCCGTGAGAAAATGAAAAAACAAAGAGAGGAAAAAGAGGAGGAGAAAGAAATAAAGAAGGGAAGAAAGAAATATAGATAATGTGAATGTACAGAAGTTCAATCCATTCATATTCAAGCACTTAGGGTACACACATGCACACATACATACATGCACACATATGCTTGCATACAGCATACACACATCACACACAAACACACACACATGTGCACAGAAATATACACACATGTGCACACGCACAAACATACATGCAGACACATAAAGCATATACATACGCATATACATATGCACACAATGCATACATATGGCTTTATAGTATCTTCTGCTGATGAATCAGGTGATTTATTGATCTTTCAGTTATTATTTGAAGAGCCTTTAAAGATCCCACCTGCCTCAGGTATATCAATCCAGTTCTGTGGTGTGGGCAGGACACTGGTGTGAGTGTTCTAGAACTTTTCCAGGTGGTTCCAGAGGACAACGAGGACTGGGAAATGCCGAATCCGTGCAGGGGAGAAAGAGCGTGGGCATCTACGTGCTCAGTTCACTTGGACACGTTCAACATGGGCAGCCACAGCACTCCCTGCAGACACTAATGCCTGTACCATTCTCCTGCTCTTCCTATAGTTCTAGCTGAGCTGGAAGAGGCCAGCATTTCCATATGGAACACTGCAAAATAGAGAAATGAGAGCCCTTGGTAAGGTTTCTGGATTTAGCAAACTGATACGACTAAATTTAAATTTCAGATAAAGAAACAATCATATTTGGCATAATTATGTCTCACATAATAGTTGGAAAATATTTAGATCAATTGTTTGCCTGCAATTCAGAGTCTACTGGGGCACTACGGTTTTCTTATCAACACAGTACATAAAGACAAAGTGAATTTGAAATAGCAGGCTTCTGATTATACAGCCACTACCAGGTCTCCAGCTCACTGGACCCTGAAATCTGCCCTGGCTTTAGTTGCCAACACATCTTCTTGTTCCTCTCTGAAAAGAAGCAAACAGCCTTATGCCCTATTGCTGAAGGGCCAGCACACAGCCTGGAGCTTCTACAAACCCTTCCGGCTGTCTGCCACTTTCTGCTTCTGAGCTGAGGGACATCTTGCATTCTCAGACTTCATCCTCACTGGCTTGGGCTATTAGCTCTGCCCTCATGCTAGCATCAGAGATTCAGAAAGCCCTTTGGTGTCATGCAGTGAGAGAGACAAATGTAATGTTGCATGGGACACCACTGCTGCATGTACCTACAGCCACCTTTATGGGACAAGGCTTAAGAGGGTTGACGCTTGGCTTAATGGTTTACTGTCAAGGTTTTGCTATTCTTAATATTTTGCTAAAGAACAAAAGATCCACATCTCATTCTGTTCTGAACACTGAAAATTTTAGTGTGTAGCTGGTCCATTTTTTGCTATTGTCAAGCAAAACCTACCGAAAGCAGTGTGTGCTGTCTTGCTCTTCTGTGTAATGGTATCCCATAACACAGAAGGCTGGCTGCAGTGGCTGACTCACTCCTTCTACTGATTTAGAAATGTTGACCCCTGGCCCAGACCCCTGCTCTACAGAGACA
Source organism: Grammomys surdaster (assembly GCF_004785775.1). NCBI lineage: Eukaryota > Metazoa > Chordata > Mammalia > Rodentia > Muridae > Grammomys > Grammomys surdaster. The sequence continues at coordinate 7,883,903 of NW_021604656.1, forward strand.
TATGCAACTCAAAGCTAGGAATTTAATATAAGGGCTTGAATGAACCTACATATCCTTTCTCATATAGTATTTCGGGGTCTTATGTGATGGTTCAGAGGGCAAAAGCGCTTACCACCAAGACTGATGCCCCGAATCTAATCCCCAGAGCCCATATGGAGGAAGGAGAAAACCAACACTTGAAAGTTGCCCTTTGACCTCACCCTAGCACCCTGGCATGCACAGACCCACAGAAGAAAAACAACTAAGTAGTTAGTGATTTAAAACATATAATGTGAACAAATGTAGTTTTTTTTTTAAGGTGGCATTGGCAGCCGGCACCATTCATAATCAGTAATTACTGATTGCTCGTCCATGTTGAAGGCACCTTTCCTCACGCACCCCACAATCATTAGCATCGCTCGGGAAGATGTTTCCAATGCCAGTGTGTGCTGGCATGGTTCTGTGAGACGCTGTGCACCCAGCTACATTCTTCCAGTAGAACTACTCCTGATTGACAGGCAGCCAGCGCTAACTCTTGGATAAAGAGTTTCTCTGCATGGAAGGAAGGTGTGGCTCTCAGGTGTCTGTACCCTGCAACAATGTTTCTCATATCTGCTACTGTGAAATTCAAGTAGACATAACAACAACCACCCACAGAAATCCAAAGATGGCCCATCGGATTGGCAGAAAATCAAAGCTGCCTCTCCTATCACTTCAGTAAGGATCATATTGTAAGACTAGGCAGGTGGGTTTTTAAGTTATTGCTGTGGGTAGCCATGTGGGTCACCATGTGGGTCACCACAGAGCGATGCTGACCAGAAGAGCAAGGTGACAAGAAGTTGTTCTGAAAGTGTGTGTGTGTGTGTGTGTACTTTGAAAATAAAGACTCTGTGAGCCAGGTAAGCTATCCCTTCATCCCAGCACACAGAGCTTGCTTAAGACAGTTGCTCCATCTTCTCTGCAGTGCCAGCAGCTCCTGATCTAATCCAATGTGCAAACCAATTGGCAAGCTGAAACAGCTCGGCGGTCATCAGGAGGTTCTGCTTGCAAGGCAAGACTCAGGGCCACCTCCCAGGCGTCTCCAGCTTCCTTTGAGCATTGCCTGGGAAAGAGGAGTTCCGTGCTGCTTGAGCAAATGCCATAGGTCCGGTTTTTTTTGTTTGTTTGTTTGTTTTGTTTGTTTTTTGCCAAAGCGTTTTGAGTTAGCCTTACAGTGGAAATAAAACTGCCCAAATGTACTTGCGCTTTTTGAACATTTTATTAATAGCACAGTTACTTTTCAGAAGCTAATACGGGCTGAAAATCACCACCAGATGTATAGAAAGGCTAGAACAGGCTGGGCTGGTCTTTGCTACAGTCTGCCCTGTCCACACTCATGGCCTAGATTATTAGAAAACGATTCCACATGCCAATGTGTTTGTCTGAAAGGAGTAGCCCGAAGGGGAACTGAGGGACCCTGGGTCATGGAGGCCGGAGGCACTCTTGGATTGGATTACATTAAATGCACTGATTATCAGAAGCCCACAGGTACTCGGAGCCTGTGAGTGGCAGTGAGCATACATCAGTGAGCGGTAGGGCCTCAAGGGACCTGCATTCTAATTGAGATGACACGTTTATTACTCTATTAGATGACACCAGAGCACAGTGTTGTGACTTTTCAGAATAATGTAGTGTTATCTTATGTCCCACAGAGCCATGATTCCTCTCCCCAGGCTCTTGGAATGGGTGGGGGTACTCTTTCTCCTGCTGGTCTTTTAGAGATGGTACAACTCCCTAGAGAATTTACCAGAACTGCTCAGGGTCACCTCTGGGTCCCCAGAGGTGACATTGTGCCTTAAACCAAGGATTTGGTGGTTGTAACCATTATTACCCAACTCTAAGATTGGGCTGCCTGGAGTCTACACCCTAATTCTACCACTGTGTGAACCACACACAGGGTTGGTTTTCTCTGTCTTCAGTTCCTCACACATGCATAAGAACAATCAGCTTTGTCTGGGGGCTGTTTGTTCCCACAGGTGATGTGCTCAGGAACTGTGCCTGAGCTAGCATGCCTTCCTTGACTGTCAACATTGATGCTCAGCAGGGAGGCTTCCTCACCTGTCAGAAAGAAATGACAGAACAATTCCATGCCACTAGCATGCGCTAAGAATCCAGTACCCTATACCACTATGATGTACTACGTACCCAGTACCCCACATCACTACAGTGTACTAAGAATCCAATACCCCCATCCTACAACGATACATTAAGAATCCAGCACTGAGGGATAAATGAAACTTGCATTGCTTGTCTCTATTGAATTACATATTGATAAAATTTAAATAACTTTTCTTATAAAATTTGGTGGACTAATAATAGTAGAATTCCTCCTTTATATTATGAAAACTGCTATGGCTGATATGAACGGTGTTCATCACACTTCACAGTGATATCTAAATTTCTCACTACAATATGAAGCTAAAC
>NW_021604656.1:7886354-7926365 GCF_004785775.1 Grammomys surdaster
TCCTGAACTACACTTACATGAAGAGAACACACAGGCATTCCTGTGACATCGTGCTCTACATTTGCACAGACAAGACACACATGCATTCCTGCGACATCATGATTTACATTTTCGTGGACAGGACACACATGCATTTCTGTGACATCATGTCTACACTTGTGTGGTCAGGGCAAGGTGTAACAAGGACAGAAGAGGCTGTGGTGCTTCATCTTGCTTGTCAATGTGACATCAGGGAAGAAGGACCCTCAATTGGGAATTGTCTCCTTTACATTGGCCTGTAGCACATATGTGGGCATTTTCTTAGTTGCAAATTGATGTGGGAGGGGTAGTCCACTATTGGCAGCGTGTCTCTGGGCAGGTAGTCCTGGGTGTATAACAAGGCAGGCTGAGCTGAGCAAGCCATGAGAAGCAAAGCAGTAAGCAGTACTGCTCCATGGTCTCCAGTTCAGTTCCTCCAACCAGGGTCCTCTCAAGGTTCTGCCCTGCCTTCCATCCATGATGGACTGTGATAGGGTCCCGTAGCCCAAATCAATTCCTTCTCACATGGCTTTTGGTCAGTGCTTTATCATAGCCACAGAGACAAAACCAGAACAGGGGCTTAGCCATGGGGAAGGCATGGTGTTGATATGTGCTAATAATTAATATTAATCATATATATGTTTCTGAATTCCAAGCTCAATAGTGAATCTGAAGATTCTATAACATGATTATATGGCAAATAAAAATGCAGTGTTAAATACTTCACCCATATATTCACATTTTACTCAAAACAGGAAAAGAACAGTTACCAACAACAACAAACACTCAAAAGAGATGAAAAAGTGGCCAGGCATGAAGCTACCTATGTAATACCATCTCATAAAACAAAAGGTTACAATCTCTGATACTTAGTAAATCCAGAGTGGTTAGTTACATGATACTGAAATCACAAAGAATAAGGAGAACTCTTAAAATGTAATATTAGGTAATCAATGCGCAACAGAAAACTATATACAGCATTTAGTCACGGGACACTATGATTCCAAACATTTTTTATAATAAAAAACATAAAATCAGAATATTAGTGACTATAGTTCATTAGGGCATAGTTAACTTTAATTTTTTTCTAGTTTCTACATTTTCGAGTTTTCTATCCAGAAAGTGCATATTTTATGTAAGAATATTTTGTTTCATATTTAGTAAAAGCAAAGCACAAGCAAGTTGAATATACTTATTTGTATACTTTTCTTCTCATGCAGTATGTTTTATACATTTTTATTATTTTCTCAGGAGTAGGAGGTACGAGGATCAGAAGTTGAAAATCATGCAGAGAGACTCTCAAGTTGGGTCTCGTTTCTACCCAGGCCACAACTCTCAATCATGGGCTAATCACCGAGTCATGAAAGTCTACAGAGAGAGTTGTAGGCAAGCCTGGTCTCTAAGACACCCTGTCTCAAGAGAAAAAGAAAGAAAGAAAAGCTTTTACAGTAAAATAAATGCCTTGTTTACTCAAAAGAGGCAGCTCATAATGTCTTTTGCTAAGACTTGAGTAAGGTCTGGGAAGGAGGGAGTTCAGACATCCACAAACACCTTAGGTGACAAGCAGAAACATTTCATTAATCCTTTGAAAAATAAATGACCTCACCCCCTTCTGACTGCAGTAATTAACACACGTTCGGAGGGTGGTGGGAGGACTCTGCGTATTATTCATTCCTGTCCATTTGTGGTTTGGTGGTCAAGCTAATGGGCATCTTTGCCAGATAACTTCTGTGTGTGAAGCCCTGAGAAGTTCTCATCGGGCTTGTCGCACAATGTCTCACCAGAAGAGTCAGAACCTTGAAAACCTAAAATGATGACACCCACAGGCAAGAGCGAATCTGAGCTCTGACTTTCAAATGGCTTTACTGTCCCTCGCTTCTGTCCACAATCCCTCACGCTGGCCCAGGCTTGGAGCGCCACAGTCCACACAGCTTAGCCTGTGATTGGGAGTTGTGGCCTGGGTAGAAATGAGATCCAAAACTTGAGGGTCAAACTTTGCCCTCCACAGATGTCCACCAGTAAAATCTGCTTTTACTCAGTAGGGTCTTGGCACCTCGGGACTCTCATCTGAAGATCCACCTACCTAAGAGTCTCTCCCCTCCTCCTGACACTCCTTCTTTCTGTCCTTCTGTCTGCCACTTTTACTTCCTTCTTAACGATTTTGTAATAAAATAAACAGCCTTGCTGATGAGGGAAAATTCCCAGTCCGATCTTACTAAGTTTGGCTTTTTATGAGAACCGTGTCCTCTGTCTGACTTCTGTAGCTAGTCCACAGGTCATGTTGATATCCGCCTCCCTGTGGGCTGGAGGGTCTGTATCTACGCAAACCCTCTGCAAATTTGATGCCAACAGTCCTCTGACTCTCTGGGCTGCACATACTGACACCGGCTTTAGTTTCAACTTTCTCTCCTGTTCTTGTCTTCCTTTATTCTAATTTTGAGTTTCTATGTACCGGAGGCCATCCCCTCAGGAAAACCAGAGCTGTCCAAAGAGAGGCTCCATCAGCCCCTGCTACCCATGCCTGCAACCCCCTCCGTGCCCCATGACCCACACCATACTCCCCGTACCCCCTACCTGTGCCCCTGCCACCCACACCACTCAACTCATGCCCCCATCCCTCTCACACGCGCCCCCCACCCCTACCCCTCCACCCATGTATCCCCCACCCACACCCCCACACCACCGGAGCCCTACCTCCCACAACACACCACATGGACAGGTAACCAGAGCTTTGCCTTCCCTCAGTCCCGGGGAATGAATTCCGCCCCTTTGCCTCTTGTAGGTCATTTCCCTGGCCCCGCCTTTCATTTAAAACACCAAATTTCCTCTCTACAGGATGTTTCTCATCCATTGCAAAACCCGTGTATACTCTATTCTCCAGTCTAAAAACACAAACTGCTGAGCCGAGAAAGTTCCTCCTCCATTTAGCTCGCCTTGCGTTGTCTCTCTCCAATCCCCTCCAGCTGCTACCTTTCCTCAGATTCATCCAAACCCAGCTTCTGCTCCAGGGCGCCAGGCCACTGCAGTGCTGCGGGTCTCTCCTCGGCCTGTAGAGAATGCTGACTCAGCTCCGACGTTTTTTCAGACACCTCCATTGTTTCACTTCTAGACTGTCCCGTTCTTCTTCACTTGCTCCTTTGGTGACCAAGCCCTGCACTCCCTAGCTGGACTTCTTCTTTAGGGTGTGTTATCTAGTCACAGGACTCCGAAGCCACCCCCCACCCCGGGCTAGGTGGGCCTACCTCTGGTCTCCAGCAGGACCCTCACTTCCAGACATCAGGTTTGGGTAGACAATGGTTCCGCGGATGTTCAGTGAGCGCCTTACCTTCAGTATGACTGTGTTGGAGTCTGGACTCATCCCATGAGACTTGACCCTGATTCATCCCGTAATGAACACTTAGTGTTGAAATAGTTACGCACGCCACGCCCCCTCATCTAATACTTCAAAAATCATCTAGCCCCAGTTGTTCTGTGTCACCTCCATAGTGGCGAACCAAGGAAGTCCAGATTGTTCCACTCTGTGGAGCTCAACCTGTACTTATGCTGTCCCAGCAGCCTTTGCAGCTGTAGTTCCTTCTTTCTAGAATGTTCTCTTTGTTTCAAAGAGTGAAAGCCGCTTTCCCAGGAAGACTTCCGTGACCATGCATTGTACTTTATAAGCCTTGGTCCTGTCTCACCTACATCCCTGTCCCACTTGCCTTGCTTCTCTCCAAAGCCTGGCCCTGAAATGCTACCGACTGGTCACTACTATGTCACCGGTTGCCTGTCTAGGTTGCAGCATGATCCAGAGCTATGTGCTAAGAAGCATTTCATCAAAGGTGGAAACTGGATGCTTAGACGTGTGTGTGTGTCTCTGTGTGTGTGTCTATATGTTTCTATATGTTGCATCCCCTAGGCAAAAAAGACACACCATGCAGAATTGCTTAGCATTTTACTAGAAATTTGTTCCTAGAAAACCCACGCAGTGGCTGGAATACCTCCTAATCCCTGTTCTCACTCACAGCCTGTCTTGCGTGCCACGGCAGCTCTTAAGCCTCGTGACTGACTGACTGACGACTGACTGACTGCTGTTGGTCTAGATACAAGGCATACAGCTCTTCCATGTGAAGAAGCCTTTGGGCACTTAGAACCCACAATTTTAAAAACTGACTTTGGGGAGACACAGACTATGGTGAACATAGCTGGGTGGCCTCATTCCCTGCCTCTGTGAGCTTCAGTTCCTGCCCTGCAGAGTTAAGGTAGTATGGTTGCCCTTTCTTTCCAGGATCCGACTGAAAGGTGGGTCAGCTGCTCCCTTAGCCTGGCTTGACCTTAATGGTTATGGCAGTGCCATGCTCATAGCCGCTTGCCCTCTCCCCAGAGAGGAGGTGGCAAGCTGGAGCTCACAGGAGGAGGGGCTTTCCAGTGGTGCAGTACAGGTAACCCAGCCTCACCTGAAAGGAACAACACCAGCAGAGGCTGCAGGGCTTTAGCACTGGGTGTGGCTATTTCAGGAAAGAAGGTCTCTCCTCCATGAATGGCATAGGGATGAAGTAAATGCCCAGAGGCTTCTTGTCATGAAATATCTAGTCGGGGACACAGATGTGAGCAGGCTGTTGTGATAGGTGGTTAAAACTGAGATCTTCGGAGAGTTTCCTGAGTAGAAAGGAGAAATACGCCCATCTGATGTGATGGGGGACAGCTTCTGAAGGTGAATCTGGAGAGAAAACTGGGAAGAGGCTGGGCATTGACAAGACACAGAGGCAGGTCACAGCACCACAGGAACATAGAACTACCAGTCACAGCTTCAGTTGCTAGGATGCGGGACTGGGGAAAAGGTAAGCTAAGAGCTGATTGAGTCTGGCTGTGCTGTGATGTAAAGCCATCGGTCTATATGCCTACGATCAGGGATGTGTCTCAGTGGCATTTCAGAAAGTTTGTTTTCCCTTGGCTATGTCAAGGAAGATGGATGAAAGGAGGGATGGGAAATGGAACTAGGGTAGAACAGGTCCTGGCAGCAAACATGTGGGACCTGGAAAGGCAGAGTCAGAGCAGTGTCTGGGACCTCAGCAGAAGTGAGACAGCTTGGAATAAAATTAAGGTCTCTGTGTCAGTTACTTTCAGGTTACTGTTGATTAAAACACCCAAAGAAAGATCTTAAGGGAGAAAGGATTTAATTTGGCTCAGTCTTATGTTAGAGGGTCCATCCATGCTCACTTGGGTCCCTGGGCTTGGGCAGAACATCCTGGCAGCAGGAGCTGGTATAGGAGGTCCTCCTTCCTTTCTGGGTCAGGGAAAGATATCACTCCTGAGGACATGCATCTGGTGACCTTCCTCTGAGCACTACACCCAGTGGTGCTACCAAGTCAGGAACCTGTCAAGGGATGAATCCATTGATTAGGTCAGAAGTCTCAGGATATAATCTGGACAATGACTCTTCTCCTACTCATTTTAAAATGCAATCAATTTGACAATCAAAATTAACCATGATAGTTTCTATGCTAATGAGCACACTGTGGATTTCTCCCATGCGTGGCGTGATTCAGAGAAGTCTAATAGAGGAGAAAGAAGACAGGGATAAAAAGGGCCACTGATTCCTGGCTCATTGTGTTGCCCACAGCTGGCTGAGCTTCAGGTCCTCCATTTGCTCACTTGCCGTGAACACCTGCATTTCCAAGCAGGCTCTTAAGAACATGGTTGCAGTGAGATGTACCACACCTGACAGGCCGGGACAAGATGAGGCAGAAACGGAAGCTGATTCCTAAAGATGATATTTGTAATTTCCTGGATTAAAAAAACAAAACAAAACAAAACTGTGCAAGAAGATTAAATACTAAGAGAAGGAAGAATGTCTCATTTTATACAATTCCAAGTTTCATAGTTGACTTAATCCTTCTATGTTCTAAGGTTGCTGGTGTTTAACCACAGAGACACAAGCCTCCAAGGCTCAAGGATTCCTCCTGAAGAGTGATTTCAAGGACTAGCAGTTAAACCTGACACAGCATTTACTTATCTGAAGGGGCATTTTCCTATATTCGGATAGCTTCAAAAACGATCCGAAGAATTGGCCTTCCTGAAATCTAGTGCGTAGAGAGCAACCTCTCCCAGCAAAAACTGTATTTCTAAATCATTTAAAAAGAGGCAAGTGGAAATTTAATTTCAAGCAAACACTTCTATTTTCCTTTAAAGTCAGTTCATTTTTCTTGATGCTTTATTTCCCCCAGAAGCATCCTTCACTTAGTGTTTTAAGAAGTGTTTACTGCCAAAGCCCTTATAACACAGAGGCCTACAGCACATCTAAAGACTGGGCTTAGGTGATCTATATTAAAGATGATAAATCATTTTCCACCCTTCCATAACATTTTCTTCTCTCCGGCTCCTTTCCCCCATTTAACTCATGTGCCTAGCTGATTAGTGGCCCTTCTCTCCTGTTACACTTTAATCCAGTGCCTAGGTTTCATTTGCCTGCCAGTAGCGATAGCCAATAAATTAATCACACAACCACACAAGCCCAAGCCTGTGCACATACAAGCCGCCGCCAGCACAGAACTGCCCATCAAAAGGCAGGCAATTCTGAGCCTTTGTTTATCGAGTATCCTCAAGTTCGTTCCCAGCCATCGGAGGTGCCAACACTCATTTCTTCGTAGGCCTGGGCTGGGTATAGGAAAGGACTCTAATTAATGCATTCATGAGATCCTACTGAATCAGCAAGCCCCTTAAAGGCACCACACACACAAACAGGCAGCTGCAGCTTGTCGGGATTCAAAACAACAACAAAAGAGCTAGTTACATATTTGAGTAGCTGGAGTATATGTCTATTCATTCCCATGGAAATTGCTAAAATAGGCCTTCCTTCCATCTCCAGAGGACTCAAAGTCATTGAAAACTCAGTGCCATTGAGGAGCGGGACATCTCCATTTCCATAGCAGGCCGGGCCAGCACTGATGCTAATAAAGTCCCATAAACAATCTCCAGAATATGGTACCCATTTACTCTGGCCTCAGGGGATGCAGAAGTAATTCTCTGAAAATAAGACAACTATGGCCTTGCTTCTCTATTAGTTTGGCACCTTGCAGTTGCAGTCGGTTTTAACAATAACAAGGATTCATGGCTTCACATAAATATATCATCAAGGACTAGACTTGACCCAAGGCCAAGAAGCCCTGAGCCCAGGATCCCTATCTTTGGCTCCTTTTCATTGTTCGCCTCAACATGGAGTCAAAGTTGAGGATTCAAATCCATTTCCTGTGTTCTAGCTTCATGTGTCTATCCCCAAAAAGAGCACGTCACTGGCATCAGCCTTCAAACACACTCCCAAGGTTGTGCTTCCGGGGAGTCAGCTTTAGTCATAGGCCCATTCTTGAACCCTTATGGGCGAAGACTGAGTTAGGTTGGTTTATTATTTATATCTGAGCCATCGGTTGTGCCCAGCATCATCCTGGCTCTTTGTGAATGGGGTAGATAACTGGACAAAGGTCATTAGCTACGGAGGAGGAAGTGATGTAGGGTGTCCATCTCAGCAGCAGGATGATAGCTGGATCGCTGCCTGGCGTGTATGAAGCTCTGGGTTCAGGCGTCAGCACTGGGTAAGCAGTACAAGTTGGCTCACACCCGTACTGCCATTACTTGGAAAGGGGAGACAGAAGAAGTTCAAGGTCACTGGGGTGGTTTGAATAGGGTTGGCCCCCACAGACTCAGAGATTTCAATGCTTGACCAATAAGGAGTGGCACTATTAGAGTTGTGACCTTGTTGGAGGACGCATGGCTTTGTTGGAGGAAGTTGTCACTGGGGAGTGGGTTTTGGGGTTTCAGATGCTCAAGACAGACTCACTCTGTCTGTCTATCTGTCTGTCTGCCCCCCTCTCTTTCTCTCTCTCCTCTTGCTGCTCCCTGTCTATCCAGAAGTAGAACTCCCAGCTCCTTCTCCAGCGCCATGTGTGTCTGCATGCAGCCATGCTTCCCACCGTGATAATAATGGTCTAAATCTCTGAACTGTAAGCCAGCCCCAGTTAAATGTGTGCCTTTATAACAGTTGCTGTGGTCACGGTGTCTCTTCACAGCAACAGAAATTCAAGCTAAGACAGTCACCCTGGACTACATGGTGAATCTGAAGTCAGCCTAGCTTATATGATGTCTGTCTCAGTAAAAAGAAAAGAAAACTCAGTCTGTTCGGGTTGTCATAACAAAATGGAGAAGCAGGGGAGATTAAACACCAGACGTTTGCTCTCCTGCAGTTCTAGAGGCTACACGTGCACAGAACACTTGCCACTTTAGCCCTTGTCCTGGTTTGCAGATGGTCACCTTCTTGCTGTGTCCTCATGTGTCCTGTTCTCTGTGGCTCCTGGTGTGATCTGAATGAGGAGTGTCCCCAACAGGCTCAGATACAAGAATGCTTGGTCACAGTTGCAGTTGGCAGTGGTATTAGCAGACTGTGGAACCTTTGGGAGGTAGACATGCTGAAGGAAGTACATTACCACAGGTGTGTGTGTGTGTGTGTGTGTGTGTGTCTGTGTGTGTGCCTGTGTGTGTCTGTGTGTGTGTGTGTCTGTGTGTCTATGTATATTTCTGTGTATGTCTATGTATGTGTGTTTCTGTGTGTGTGTTTCTGTGTATGAGTGTGTGTGTGTCTGTGTGTGTGCCTGTGTGTGTTCCTGTGTATGTTTCTGTGTGTGTCTATGTATGTGTGTGTCTGTGTGTGTGTCTGTGTGTGTGTGTCTGTGTGTGTGTCTGTGTATGTTTCTGTGTGTGTTTCTGTGTGTGTGTGTGTGTCTGTGTATGTGTGTGTGTCTCTGTGTGTTTCTGTGTGTGTTTCTGTGTGTGTGTGTGTCTGTGTATGTGTGTGTGTGTCTGTGTTTATGTTTATAGCCTCTACATGCTTCCCATGCAGAGCTTGCTTCGTTGTTACACTGAGGATTTGAGAACATAGTTTGCATCTCAGGTGGTCATCTCTGCAGCTCGCTGCCCTGCCTGCAGCTTGCTGCCCTGCACTTCCCAGCCAAGATGGACTTGTTCTGGAAGCATGAGCAGCAACAACTTCCTCCTGAGCATGTCTGTGGCTGTGGAGTTTTAGTTCAACAACTGAGGCACTCTGGTGTTTCCTTTATAAGGGCCCCCAGCCATACTGAGTTAGGGGTAACCCTTACAATCCCTTATCTACAAATGTAGTCGTATTAGGGGTGAGACTTTCAACATGATTTTACAAATGCAGAGTTCATTCCATAATGACCAAGACAAATGTAATCCCAACATTTCTATTTAATCTTGATTTGGGTGAGATTTTAGGGTGTTTTCTTTGGTTTTGTTTTAGTTTGTTTTTTCCCCCCTCTGAGAATGAATGTGTTTAAGTAGCTTCTAGCAGACACTGTGAGGAAAGAACCGTTAGCCATGCATCTGTAGGCTACGTGTATCTAATTACATGAACTGGAGGACCAGGAAGTTTCCTTAAGAAGGACATTTGGTCTGGGGTCTGCTATTGCCAATCACCTGGCAAGAACCTCCTTAGAACATAGGTTTTGGTAGCGATTTAAGGAAAAGTTAGATTTTCAAGAAAGCCTAAGACTTGAGTTGGAGATGGGCCCCGGACATTGAGAACAGCAGTGGTAGGGCGTAGTTCAGTCACCCACCTTTTGCATCCAAGTCATCTCTGACTTAAAACCCATCACATTGTCCCCAGATAACAAAGACGTACAGCAAATCGATTCTATTGCATTGCTTCAAAGACTAGTGCAGAAGAAAAGCTCAGGAAAACATGGTCAGCCCATGTAGCGCCCTACAGAGAAAGGCGTGGCCCTCTCAGGCAGTGACGTGGAGGTTCCACGATATCTGCTTCTCAGTACGAATTTCAAAATAATATTCTTATCTTTTGAGGATATCATGCAACGTATTTTGATACTATTTGCCCCTCTCTCAACTCCTCCCAGAGCCCCCTCCACCTCCCTATCTCTGTCCGCCCAAATCCACGCCACACCTCCTCTCCCAGACTCCCCTCTTCCTCCCTTCCTCCCATCAAATCCATTTTGTATGAGATAATTAATGTTTGGCAGGAGGCCTGCCTTGGAGCGTGGTCGGCGCACCAGGTGTCAGACCACTGAAGAGGATGGATTTTGCCTCTACCAGTAGCGACCAGATGCCAAAGCTCCTGAGCTAGGGGTGGGGCTTTGTGTTCACCCTGTCCCCTTCTCCATGCTGAGATGTTGTCTGGCTTGGCTCGTGCAGGCTTTGTGCTCGCTGTGAGAGCTGCTGTGAGGTTGTGTGTGCGTCTGCTCTACTGTGTCTGGAAAGCACTATTACCTTGAAGTCCTCCATTGCCTCTGGCTCCTCCGACAAACATTTCTCTCTCTGCCTTCCACATGGATCCCCAAGCCTTGAGAAGAAGGGTGTAGAATAGACATCTCGTTTCGAGTTTAACATGCCAACGTCTCTCACTCTCCGCATGTGGGCCAGTTCTAGGTCTCCGGCGAAGCTTCTCCGAAATGGGTTGAGTGATGTACTCATTCATGGATATAGTAATATGCCATCAGGGACTGTTTCGTGTTCATTTAGCAGCAGAAAGCTGTAGTAGGTTTCCCTCTAGGGGGCACGAGAGTTCTCATCTCGAGATCTTCGGCTTCATTGCTGGTGTAAGTCATGGAGTCCGTTTTGTAGAGTTGGCCTTAAAAACAAAACAAAACAAAACAAAAAACCTGGATATTTCCACTGATGTGAATGCTTTTAAGATGATTTACTTGAAACTCCACTATTGAAGAATCCATACCTTCTAAAACATAAAAGACAATCTCTCCTCCCACTGCGCAATGCTCATGGGTAGGGGGGGCGTGGCCTCGAGGGGTGTGGCCTCGCATTTCTGTCTCTGGAACCAGGAGCTCAGGATACCGCTGTCTGGACATGAGACTTCGTGTGTCATCTTGGGAAGAGCCAGAGGAAGTGAGGCACCCTGTGAATCTCAAGCTTCTGCTTGGGATCCCCATGCCATGTCTTCCCACTTTGCATATGTAGAAACAAACTTCAGGGTAGGAGGTGAGGGAGCTCATGTCTCTGCAGAGAAGAGAGGTGAGCAGGTGGGTATCTAACCCAAGTGTGGGCCCACTTATGTCAAATTTGGCTTTTCACTGAATACTGCAAGGTCTTGGTTGGAGGCCATCTTTTTTTTTTTTTTTTTTTTGATTGACTCTTTATGGACCGCCTATATTTAATCAGGCCCTGTATTTGATGCTTAGAGTGGAGTAGAAAGTAGTATATAATTTAAAATATATACATATATATCATAAAAATTAGAGGGGACAGTTAGAATAGCTAGGTAGATAAGTAAAATGTGGAGACCATCTATGACAGGGGAAGCACAGGTGTCTCAGAAATATGGGAACCAGGAGGCAACAGCAAAGCAGTTTTCACTGTTGTCTGTCTCCTTTAGAACATTTCATCAGTGGCTTCGGGACATTTATTGGGCATCTGCATGTGGAAAATACTCAACTTAATTGTATTGTAATTGTTATGAGGCTCATGGCAAAGGATATGGGGTGGAATAGCACAGAGTCCTTAAACTCTAATAAAAAAAAAAATAGAATTGTACGAATACAGCAAACCATGTGATATACTTATCGCAAGAAACAACCCAAATGTGCACTAATTTATTTATTTTTATTTGAAGAACGAAGAAGCATTTCATGATGAAATAAGTTCTCATTTGTCGGAATGAATGGAACTTAAAGATGAAGTCTGAAGGTAACATTTCAGGAATAAAGACACTGCGTTTACAAGGCAGAGAGGTGACGCGGCTGTTGTATTCATTCGCCTTACGTTTTTACACTGTTTGGAACCTCTCAGGCAGCCAGTGGGTCGGGTTTGAGCAAATTAATAATAAATAGGAAGACCCTCGGCATGTTTATCTGAAGAGTGCAGGCTGGAATCTGAGATGTTTTGACACAAGTCAGGGTTGACACAGCTGGAGTCAGGTCCTGTGGCTGGTTGATGATTTTAAGTGTTTTAGATTTTATTCTTCTCTTCCTCTTGGGTGTCTAGAAAAATTTCATGACAGCATCAGCTCACAAGCCACTGAGGTAGTTCTATTGGCAGGAGAGGGAAAGAGATCCAGAGACAGCCTAAGCAGTCACAGTGCATTCATAAAGAAATGGTGAATCTATGACTTAGTCCCAAGAGAATCTGAACCCAGGTCCTGATGGTGTTGGTCATAATGATGGTAGCAATGATCTTGTATTCCAGAGAGAAGAAATGACATGGTCGGGTCACTCTGATTTTTGAGGAATATCAGATAAGCTAAGACAGAAAGGGATAAACATGCCTTTGCATAGGCAGTCTGTGATTTAAAAAAAAAAAAAAACCAGGTCGCAAATTATTTCGAATAACTTCCAACCTTTCTACACTCTAACCTAGGTCTGGGCTTCTCAGTCTTGTTATCATTAGCATCTCAGAGTTCTAGTTCTGCACTTCGTGAACTGTTCTGTGCATCTCGCGTCTTATGGTCTAGACTTGGGGATGTGTTCCAGGCATTGTGGATGACAGGTTCTGGACCGTGAGATCTGTCCCGGAAATTGTGGATCTTAGGTTCTGTGCCATAGCCACTTCCCTAAGCATTGTGGTGATTCACCGGCATTTCTGGCTTCAGATCATCGGATGTGCAGAACACATGTCCTCCACTTCACCCCAGCATGGGGACAACCCAAAATGTCTCCATGATCTTTTTCCTCTGGAGGCGAAATTACTCCCACTCTGAGACTTCCTGACCTGAACAGTCCATTTTGATAATTTCTCCGAAAATCCATGGCCCTTAAAGAACACTTTGGCTGTTTAATGGGGAAGGGTAAAACAAGAAGCGACTTTTCTCTCATGGGTCTGGCCTTCTTTTACTGACTGAGGGTAGCCACCTCAAGTGACCAGCAGAATAGCCAGCCTGTTCAATGGTATCTTATTTTAAATGACAGGTTTTTGTTTGATTCTACTTTGCACTATTTACTCACCATTTTTCCTTATTAGTGCACACAAGTCTGTTTGTTCAGTTTCACAGTGAAGACTTCCAAATAAATAAAGGGTATACAGCCGTAAGATTACATCCTGTCTATTATCACACATTTCCTGACCTTGGGTAGAATCAACGAGAAACACGTCTTCTAGTGTCTGGATATCTCACTGGGTACCGTCCTCTCCTGTAAAATTCCGTACAACACAGAAAGCTCCCAGCATTAGCCAAAGCAGGAGATGATCCCAAGGGACTAAAAAACAAATTTGTATGTTACATGTATGATCTCATAACAAAATCACAAATGTCAACATGACATAAACAAAACAGCAAGACTGTAAAACAGTGTTGTAAAGGTCTCCGTATGGGGACTCTGCTTCATTTGAGAGGTCTTTCAGTGACAAGGTAAGAGGGATTGGTCTGAGCACATCCTGCAAGTCTGCCTCACTGTTTGAGTTCTCCATGGAAACCAAGTCTCAAGGGAATTTGTCATAAATTGTTTGCCAGGCTCTATGGGCTTGTCTTTCTCTTAGAGGGGCCACTAGCATCGCTTCTAAAGTGAGTTCTTTGTAAAGGCTTTGCTCTAAATTACTAACCGGCACTGCTTTGAAGAGAAAGGGAATTGGAGCGTGTGTGAAGCCAGCATTAAGAGGGAGTCAGCAGGAAAATGTGTGAGCGCAGACAGACGTCACCTGCCTCCCCTTAGAGAGCCTGTGGTGGCTGAGAAAGCGTTCTCAGAGCACTCCGAGCTCTTGCTGGGATACAGGAAAGAGGCAAAGCTTTGAGTTCATGCTCTCATGTCTGTCAAGCCTTATTATTAGACGGGGACAGGCCCTGACTCTGTCCAAACCCAAGCCCAGATGGAGCACAGGGAGTCGGTGCTGGGCGTCCCACCTTTCACTCACCAGGGTGGAACATTGTGGCCTTTGTTGTGGAGCTTTCTGGAATTTGCAGCTGATTTGAAAAACCCAGCACTTAATTGTGGGTGACTTGAGAGGTACACCCTGCTGAATTTCCTTTGAAATAATCTGTGTGTTCTCAAGTCCCTAAGAGAAAAATAAGCACCAACCATTTTTCTTCAAAATTAGTTGTTTGAAATACGGGATTGGGAGACCTGCTGTATTTCACACAAGACTAATCTCATCCCTCCCTGCTCCAGGCTTCTGGACTTTAAATCTCCCAGGTTTTTGTTTCAGCTTATTATTTCTTTTAACCTGGCAATAGATGCTGATCAAGCTCCCCTAATTAAAGTAGTATCTAATCTCTAGTCAGCTTCTGTCACATAGCAAGTATTAATAAGCACAGTTTTAAAGATTGCTTTCTACAGAGCACAGGCTCTCCTCAAGATGAGACCTAAAAGAATCCAAGGACTATTTTTCCAGAGCAAATCTAGGCTGGGTACCTGAATGCTTTCTTTAAATTGCACATGAGGTCACATTTCCCAGATTAGGGAACCAATGCAAGGTCAAGGATCAGTGCTCTTGGTGTGTGTCCCTAATGTTTATAGGACACCAAAGCTTGTTGGACTTTTGTCCCAACATCTTTCTCTATGGAGGAAGAACCAGTCTAAGATGGAGGCCAAGACTAACTCCGGATCATGCTGGATAGTTCCTGTGGTATCTGGAGAGAGCCAGTCCTCCTTGGCATCTAGCCCAGTGTTTCCATTCCACATCACTGCCTGGAGTGCTGGCATCACCCCTAAACAGTGAAGCCTCGCAGTACACATGGAGGTCTGCTCAGGACCACATGGATACCAAGGTCCTCAGAGTTCACATCTCTTTTATGCAAAAGGACACAGTATTTATATCAGAGCTGAGTACCACCCTCCACATACTTTAAATCACCTCTCTAGATTATTAAGACTATCTAATATAATGTAAGTTCTGTATAAATGTCATACTATAGTGTTTAGAAAATAATGACTATATATATGTATATATATATGTATGTATGTTCTTATATATATGGTCTGTGCATATATATATATGCAGATAGGGGTGAACTACACAAGTGAGCTTCATATACTATGGTATGGTATGGTATAGTATAGTATGGTATAGTATAGTATAATATGGTATAGTATAGAATGGTATGGTACAGAATGGTATGGATGGTACAGTATAGTATGGTATAGTACAGTACGGTATGGTATGGTATGGTATAGTATAGTATGCTATGGTATGGTATAGAATGGTATGGTATAGTATAATATGGTATAGTGAAGTATACTATAGTATGGTATGCTATGGTATAGTATAGAATAGTATGGTGGAGTATAGAATAGTATGGCGTGGTATGCTATGGTGTGGTATAGTGTAGTGTGGTGTAGTATAATATGGTATGATATGGTATAGCATAGTGTAGATTCTCGGGGTCCCAGTCAACCTCTCAGTGTCATCTTCCCTGCACAAGCTGAACATCATGTTCCAAAATGCTCACTGTCTTAGATTTTGGATTTTTTTTTAATTTTTCAATTTGTGTGTACATGATGAGACATCTTGGAGATGGAACCCAATTCCAAACACAAAATCTATTTTTTCTGTCATATAGCATTGCATACACATTGCCTAGAGGCAATTTTATTCATTATTTTAAGTGTGCCTGGATTTGGGTTATTATTCAGCCTGGATATGGCATCACATCTTCGGTGTTTCCCCACTATGAGGCCAGAGCTCAAAATCAATGGTGCAGATTTCAGAGCATTTCAAATGCCATGTTTGGGAGCATGGTGGTCTAACCTGTAGCTGCCCACAGCATCCTGCTGTACGCACACAGACTCTCTGCAGAGAGACTTTCTCTTTCCCAGAAGTCTGCAGTCAATAGCAGCTGGCATCTGGAGCAGAGGTCTTAGCTTCTGTCCTTTGAATCCAGGTGACTCTGAGATTCCAGCTACACCATTATTTAAGTCTCCAAATGGGGACAAAACAATAGAGAGTGAGTGGAACCGAGTTTGGAGGGACTTAGACCGAATCGAGGAAGTGGGGTATGATATGTGGCCCGACATTGAATACAAGTAGACCCAAATACAGTGCAAACAGCAGGGAGTGGTGCCTATCTGTTCATTCATTGAAAATTTGAAAAAGGAGGGCAGGAAAGCAAATCACATCACCCTGGAGTGACAACCAGATGCCTATAAAATCACAAGTAGCTGTCAAAGGGTTGAAATAAGTGATTTATACTTGAAAATAATCTCTCCAGAAGCACTGTGGGAAAGAGACTGCAGGTGGCCAGAGAGAGCAGGGAGACTGAGTCAGAAGGTCACAGAAAGAATGAAAAGGAAAAGACGGATAGGTCTCAGCACTCTGCTGGCAGAGGATGGACTTAAATCAAGTACAAACACAGAAGACTCACCTGGTTATCTCTGTCTCGCTAGCCCTTTTCTGTATGCTAGTGGTTGTTAGCATGTTGGAGTGAGAAGTCACTTGAAACAAGGGAAACCTATATGCTTCATCTCCAGAAAAAGCGCAGATATGAACCGACATAAAAATTTGAACATGAAGCTGTGGTACTTTGATACTCTCAAGGGGGCATGGAGCTGATGCATATGCATACATGTGTCTCTTCTCAAACATGTGTATCTCATGGTCTACGTGCATCAGTTAGGGTCAGCTCTTAGCACTGTAAAGGATTAAAGGATACCCAGATCTGAAAATGGCTCAAACATGATAGTTTGATTTTTGCACAGGAATACAAAGTGTGTGTGTGTGGGGGGGGCTGTGTGTGTGTGTGTGTGTGTGTGTGTGTTTGTGTGTGTGTGATTGTCCCTCGAAAGCTCTGAGCTGTTTCCTGTTTGTCCACTTTCATGTATAGTTCTTCTTTGGAACAACCCAATGTGGTCTTCAGTCATAAGAACCTCGTTTACCTGTGTCTTCTGCATTCTGGCCAGGTTGAAGGGCAAATAGGGCTGTTGGCAAGTGTGGGACTTTGTGTGGCCCAGCCTTACGCTGGCTAGAAATGGATTCTAGGGCTGAAACTAACTGCAAAGGCATCTGGGAAACATAGTCTAAGGGGTAAGAATAAAAAACAAAATATTGATTTCAAGGTTCTCAACCATGACACTTTGTGTTTGTCACAGAGAAATGTTTTTAAAAGATTTTACACGTATAGATGTTTTGCCCACACGTATGCATGCACCCTATTGTGTACCTAACGTTTGTGGAGACCAGAAGAGGATGTCAGTTCCCCTGACATTGGAGTCTGTGAGCTGTCATGTGGGTGCTGGGAATTAAACCTAGGTCTTAAGGAAGAGCAACTGGTGCTCTTAGCCACTGAGCCATGTCTTCCAGCCGAGGAACAGTTTACCGACACTTTCCCCAGAGGACAGTGAGAATAATGAAATCGAAAGGGGAAGAGAAGGTTGATGGGAAGTCCTCTTTACGCCATGACATTCAGAATCAACTCAACTCAACCCAAGCCCTCTTCCTAGTCTATGACGGGACTTTTGTTTATAGTGCTTATGTCCAAAAGTACAGAGTGAGGTGGAGCGGAAGTGGAAACCTAGCCCTGAACTACCTTCTTCTGAGACCAGCTATTAGTTAGTTGATTGCAGGTCAGCTAGAAAGGGAACTGTCAGCCCGGAGACCCTTTACTCTACCTCTCCTCTATGCCAGTGGCCAGCAGTTTGGAAATAGCACACGCTCCCTGAGATGCTGGCACTGTATTCAGTACCCTCCCCTAGGCAAAGCAGCCTGGAGCTGCCTCCTTCATGTGCCCTCTGGGAGAAGGCACAGCCTCAGGAAGTACAGCTGGGGAGCTGTTCTGCTGCAGAGCAGTGTGTTCATCCCCCTACCCCACCCCCACAGCGGTGGATGTGTTGTTCTTGGGGATGAAGGATGGAGAGATAACGGTGCTTACAAATTTTAATTTCTGTGGAGTTATAAGATCTGGAGACTAATGATTTTTCTCTCCACATACAAATGTGATTTTTCTGAAATATAAAAGGCAATCCAGAAACTGGGGTGCCTCAAGGTCAGAACCATTGGAAAGCTGACGCCGAGGCCCTTGTGTGGCTGGGATCTGCAGGGATGGTCAGGTTTCATCCATTTACCCATTTCTGGCTCCCTTCTCTGACTAAAACTTTGGTTATGAATACTTCCCTTTCAACTCACTAAATCCTCACTGTTTCCTTGGAGAGGTGTTTCCTCCCCTTCACTTTCTTTCATTTCTGTTCTGTCTCAGAGTTGCTGATGTACTGGTGTGTTATTTTTCCATTCTCTGGTCAGCTTTTTCCAAAATCATTAGGGCTTAACTGGTTAACTTCTTAATAGAATCCGAAAGGGAGAAAGCCTTTATGGTGACTGCACCCACATTTACTTTTGAGGGAGCCCTTCATTCTGCTGCAAAAAAAAAAATGTCTCATGAAACAGAAAACAACAGGAAGCTGGAAAGGCCCCAGTCCCCATGGGTGAGCCACCACAAAAAAGTGAGAACATTACTTTTGTTTTAAGATTACTGCTTCAGTCCATCAGGAAGGAGGAGTTGGACGGCCAGAGCTTCTGGGAGAGTGGCGGCCACTCCATCTCTCTGAAGCTCTTGGGCTTCTCTGGCCTCAGAGGCCCCAAAGTTTATATTCTCAGGGGAAGGGATTGTGGGAGGAGGGACCAGGAAGGGGGGGCAGCCATCAGGCTCTAAATTTCAAAAAGAACTCATATTCTCTTCTTTGTTGTGACTATACCCCTTCTAAAGGGAGCATAGACATCAGCAA
Source organism: Grammomys surdaster (assembly GCF_004785775.1). Lineage (NCBI taxonomy): Eukaryota > Metazoa > Chordata > Mammalia > Rodentia > Muridae > Grammomys > Grammomys surdaster. Next base: position 7,905,029 of record NW_021604656.1, read on the forward strand.
GTCAGGAATAAGCTTACCCGGACTTAGCAGCAGTTGAGTACTCTTGTTTGTGAATTAAAATGAGCAGTGCGTAAGTTTCACCCAGCCCCATCTCCCTTTTCCAGTTCCCCGAGAGCCAGGATGTGAGCATTTGACTGCTCTGAGCCATCCCGATGCTTCCCGTTACTCAGCTTTCTGTCTCCGTAACAAAGTCCCTGAGCGGTCTGTTTAGAACCAGTTGACCGTGACTCATAGCTTATGCCCATGACATTCTCCAGTCACCTCCCCATGGTTCTGTCTTCAGTGGCCTGTGGGCGGGCATTGCACAGCTAATCCCATCAAGAGGTCACATCTGATCAAAATAGCTCGTCCTTTGATAGCAAGTAAAAATCCTGGGGCCCCACAATCTCTGAAGGGCACTCTCTCCAAAGACCGGCAGTTCTAGCATTAGGTTCCACCTCTCAATGGTACGGCTACCCTGCCGTAGCATTACACCAGCGATCAAGCCTTTGGACATGCATAGACCCTATGAACACATGCAAACCTTTGAGCCTTAAAATTTAAACTAAATAAGTCCCTTCTCATTTCCTCCCAAGCACCAGAGTAAGGATTTTTGCCCTAACTTCTTATTTGGGATTTGTGTCTAAGAAGCTTCCATTTAGAGCTATAAAGTTGTTTCTGTTCTAGGTTCCTTTAGGACCATTTGGACAGTACCATCAAATCCCTCACTGTCTTCAACTGGAAGCTGTGTGATTCCCTCCCCAGACCCCTCAACTTATAGTTGATCTCTGGTTCCCTAACTCTGTCATCTCCTCTTCTTTGCCCCCACACCGGTCAGGCTATGGGTTTATCAAGCCTTCATTTGTCTTTAAACCTCTAGCCCAGTCTCTTGCTCTTTTGCTCTTTGTCTTTCTCATAATTCTGATGCCACCCTGCAGCCAAGACATCCTATCTGAGATGAACTGATCCAGTCCCTTCCTGGCCCGAGATCGCTGACACTTTAAATGATCCAATGTCTCCCTGACATGAGATTGCTGACACTTTTGTCTTGTTTCAAGTCTAATGTCCAGCTCTGTTGGAAGTGCAGTGCTCTCTGGAGTGGTGTTCACCTGGTTGGCAGGAGTGGTGTCTTCTCCTGCCATTGAATTTCTCCAGTGAATAAAGGGCCTGGAGAAAAGATGACAAGTTCAAAATCTGAAGTGTGGTATCTTCCAAACGCAAATCGCCTTAACATGGCTGTTAATTGGGAACGGCTTAAGTGGACATCAGAAATCTGGAGAATCTATGTGCCACGCTGTGCTTGGCTTATTCTAGTCCGTGCTGATTCAGAGCTGTGTCTCCTGAAACCTCATCTCTCCTCTGGGATGAAGTGGCTTCTCCTCCTCTGAGTGCCACCCACACTGAAGTACTCTAGGATGGCTGGCTCTCTTTCTGCCAAAAGCTCCTTGTGGCAACTCCTGAAGCTGTCACTCTTTGAAGTCTCTCTGACAGTCGGATTAATAACCACTAATAGCATTTGAGTATACAGAAAACTCAAGTAATTATAATTAATGTTACAAAATTTGGTGAATTTTGGCAACTTTGGATATAGAAAAGGCAATTTTAAAAGACAAAAGAAAATCCAGTTCTCAGAACAATCCCCTGTCTGTCACTCCAGTGTGGGGTGACCTCTCAGAGTCTGACTCCTTGCGAGCAACTTTAGAGGGATTTGTGATTCAGGAAAGATTTCACGAGCTGAAGAGCAAGTGGGCACCGGGACTATGGCTACACTTTCACCAGGACTATGGTGGGGCTGCACGACAGGCATGCCTACCCTTTTCTCATCTACAGTGTTCTTTGACACACACAAGGCAGCAGCATCCGAGAAATGGTGTGGTGATGATTTCAGGGGCTCAGATAGGAGGACACAAGGCTCTGCTAGTAAGGTGGAGTTGCATGAAGGGTGGAGAGGGAGTAGGAGATGGCTCAGGCTTGCACATTGGGCTGGAGCTCAAATGTAGACAACTCGCTTATACATTGTTGCTAAAAGTAAGACTTGATACATCTCAAAGTGGTTCTGACCGAGCCTGTTCTCTCAGTAGCAATTCTACTAAAGGGATTTGTGCTACTGCGAGGATGTTTGGAAAGGGGAAGAACCCGTCAGTTGTGTACGATGGCCAGTGCCACTGTGTTGATTGTAAATTAATGAGTAGAAGTAAGCTGAAATGTGGAGTCAGGGAGAGATGAATGCTGACCTTTAATGAGTTCTCTGTGAAAAAGAAAAGTACCTGAAGAATTATTCAAATAAAAAGAATAGTCTTGAAAAACACAATCCATCATTTTATTTTTTTAAAAAGATAAGTGGAACAAATATCTAGAGGTAGAGAAGGTAATTTGGAGGCTGAGCACTTGCCTAGCATGTGTGAAGCCCTGGGTTTGATACTCAGAACTGTCAAAACAACAACAACCAAACAAACAAATGCATAGGATACCCCAAAATTGACCTGTAGGAAAGGCCTGAGTAGGGCTGGTCATGGTAACTCCATAAGCATGAAACTGTTGGGCTGGACTTGGTCTAATGAGTGAAGCTTACTATGCCCTGGGCAGAGGGTCTTTACTGGGCCAAGCTTGCATTCAGATTTGTAAAACCTGCGAGGAAGTATCTAGATGAAGGCCATCAATGCTTTTCAAAAGACAGCTTTGTGCTGAGGCTTTAGCTCAGCACTTGCTTAGGGCTCTCGGGGATACTTTCCTGCATCTCGATAACCCGGTAGCTGAATAAATAGATAACAGCTTAGGTTGCAAGCCCACCATGCAGGATACTGGGAAAGCAAAACCTGAGCCTAAACCTGAATCAGTCAGGGCAGCAACTTTGTGAGGTATCCTGCAGAGCGTAGGGAGATTTTACTGGCAACATTTTACTTAACTGAGTTCTTGGACATAGTTTTAACCTTACCTGACTATGAAGATCACCTCAGGGCCTGAGCAGAGGAGCAGATGACTTAGGCAGACTCAGCATCCTTACTGGACTCACAGTCATAGATTTTTCTGTTGTACAGAACCCAGTGGTTCCCTAAGACACGTGGGCTACCCCAGCCATGGTGGCACCCCACCCCCACCCCTTGAAACTTTACTTTTTGTTGTCGCTTGCTTCAGATAAGATCTCTGTTTTCTCTTATTTTTTTCCACGTGGCCGTAGAGCTATGGCACATTCTTCAAAAACACTGTGAGCTTTCACCCCCAAGGCTGTCCTGGAAGAGGATTCAATAGATTGGAATGATTTCTCCCCTTGCCTAAGGAGAAACCGAGAAAGCTCTCAGAGCTGTTAACCCTAGGCTTGGGCCGAGTTTCCTTGGAATACAGGTTGTTGTCTCTTATCTGATTCAAGTTCCCATGTTCTCCAGAAGAACGACAAATGTTTGCACAGAAATCTGAAACCTAGTTTCTATGTGTCTGAGAGGAAATCTTGGTCTCCAGTGGTTTTTTAGTTTTGAAACTTTTTTTGTGGAGGAGGGGTATTGCTGAGTTATAGGACTAAAGGCAGTCTCCCAATTCCACTTCTCTTTCGAAGTTTATTTTATATTTTGTTGTGGTTTGCAGATGTTTCATGGTTTGGAATTGGGAAAGTAAAGTCAAGACAAGGTGTGGGTAAGTAGTCACTCCTCCTCTGGCTTTACTGGGCTTAGTCGATTGACTGGCAGAACCCCTTCAGGTTCCCTATTCCTCATTGGTCTTCCTCTTCTTTTTTTGTCTTTTGGTTGAACCAAAAGACTCAACTTTTTTTTTTTTCTACAAAAGATATTACTTTTGCAAACTGTGTAGTAAGTAGGTTTGCCTGACTGAAACTGACTTGTTTTTAATCCAATGGGCGTGTCAACGGCTGTCTCTGTTCTAGGCAGTGATGGGCATTGAAGGTTTAAGACACAGAGTAGATGTACAACCGTGCCGTGCACCGTTGGCTGAGCAGGCAAGCTTGGACAAGTTTGGCTCTTAACTGTTCGTTTGGCTACGGTGCAGTAGAATTCTGGGCTGGGGAATTAGCTGCTCATTTGTGATGATGTTTTTTTTTTTTTTCTCCAAAACAGACTTCCACATCCAGACACTGTGATTTGTGCTTGATTGCTTTCTGTTCCCCGCATTCAAACCAAGTGCGGACAATTGAAAGGCAGCGCGTGTATTGTGCGGAGGGAATGCAGATGGCATTCCTCATCACTGGGGTGCAAGTCAGGTGTGATCTCTCAGGACTTCCACTCCCTGCCTGGCATTTGCTGTGGCTTCAAAGACAAAGAGTGGAAGTTGGGTGGGTAGCTTGAGAAGGTAGTTTTCTATCATTCTTCTGGGTTTCTAAGATTTGGCCATCGTGTGCAGACTCTTTTGGTTGCTGTTCCTTTCATTAGCGATGTTATGTTGGCTTTAGGTAAAACTTCTAAGTGGTGGATGTACGTAAGGAAGCCACACATTTGTGAGCATCTGTCCAGCGTTTGCTTAGCCCGGTCATTTAAGGAAACCTGCTTCCTTTACCTTTTGACCCTGACATGGGACTTCGTGCAGTCAGACATTCTCTAGCAGTGTCTGTCCCAATGATTCACATACGACCTTCAGAATTGGGACAGGCCATTCAGAAAAATCCTGGAGGGCGGAAAGTCATCCTTCACCAGCCTCAAAGGTTCTCATGCAAAGCATCTACCAAATGGCCGGAAAGTAGACATGAGACCCAGCTGGAGCTCCAGGATCATGGGGCTCCAGGAAGCTCCCGACAGGCGCATTTCAGAAATAGCCAGAGACATTACAGAGTCTTCCCCTCTACTGTGGTCCATAGGGCTCTCCTGTGTTTCAGGGATGTGTGCACAGAGAAAGGTGAGCCATTCTGTCTCTATAGTACCAGATGATACTGTCTTCCTTTTCCTAAACAGCTGATCACTGTAGCCCCTCAACACTTTCAAGACACCTTCAACTACAGAAGGATGCTTAGAGAGATTCAAACGTGTGTTTCCTCCTCTTAAGTGGCAGTGTAGATTGCTCTTCAGAATGTCCCAGGTATAGCCCACCAGCGGCTATTGTTGTACCCATCAAGTATGCTGAGGCCAGCAGTTTTAGGAGACAGGACCACTATGAGGAGAGCTTATGACAGAGAGTTTCTAAAAGGAAATGTGATGTTGTGGAGAGTGGCTGTGCAGGACACGTGCCCCTCCCCACCCCACAGTCAGTCAGGAGGTAGAAGCAGCGAGGAGATGAGAGGAAAAGCCTTTCTTATTATGTCCATGGGGACGAACCAGGGACAGAAAAGGCAGCAATTCTAGGACTGGCTGATTGCAATAAACCCACAGGCTCTGGATGTCCATGCTTTCCTGAATTCTCTGGCCTTTGAGTGATAGGACAGTTGTATAGTGACTTGGAAGGTGAAGGTCACACAGGGAGGTAACTGGGGGATGTGGCCTATGTTGGTCTGTGTGTGGAAGATGAACTGGTGGCCAGGGCGTTTACTTTGTCTAGAGACCGAGCAGCAGCCCCCAGGAGCCAAAGCACCAGCCCACAGAAAAGAGAGAGCCCGGGCAATGCATTCAGCTGCTTAAGCGTAGGAATCCCTCCCTCCTCTGAAGACATTGTTGGAATTGAGAAGGAAACTTATTTCCCAGATGGCCATTTTAATCACTGGAAAATATGTTCAGTTAGACTTAGAGACATCTAAAAATCAAATATATAGGATATGTTATCATATAGCTCTGATGAGACGAAGTTGTCTCTCTGTATTTCTTTTTAAATTTTTTATACAGAAATAAAGATTAGCTAAAATATTTTCATGTATTCTACCTTTGTTTATCAGCCTTGTAATTAGAACTAACTACCCCAAAATTCGCTGGCTGTATACACCCCTAGCAATTTAAAACGTTGTGTTAATACTATAATACAGTTTTCAAGTTCTCATGAGTTTCTCGTAACAAGCTATGATGTGCCTCTGACTTCTGTCTCCTTTTTTTGTGATGTCTGCTCAGCCACGTGCACAGACACACAAAGACACAAATCATAAGACTCACACAGGCTGCTGTCAAATTATATAGACATTCATTGTCCCCACCGGGAGCTTTTCTCCCCTCCCAACATTGCTGTGCTCTGCGTTCCGTTATATTAAAATGTTCGTAGAAAAACGGTCTTAATTCCCACAACCTTGGCAGCCATATCAATCTTCCAGGCTTTGGAAAAATCACTAATGAAGGGAACGGCAGTTGCATTAATATTCCTCTGACGGATTGTTGAGGTTTCTGGTACTCCGTTTGTCAACGGTGACTTTTTACAAAGTGAAAAGGCTTTTGAAACATTGTCTCGTTCTCTAGCAGCTAAGGATAGAGTTCAGGCTCTTCTGCGTGCACGGCCGCCATGTCTTCGGCTCGGCTCGCATCCCTTTGCACTAAGTTATATGAGGGGCAGCTCTTAGCTGCTGAAGTGCATCAGGGAATAAGGAGCTTTGATGAGTGTGCTAGATTTTTGGAGAAATCTCCATTGTCTTCTACTCAAAACACACAGCTCTGCTCTCTGAGTCTCACAGTCAAACTGGGGCCAGAGAATAACCGAAGTCAACATGTTTCTAATTATGGTTGAGGCTCCAGGAGGAGTTTTGTCACAACAAGTGGAGTATTTGACGATGACAACTTCTCCATCTCTGGGGGGTCAAGGTGGAGCCTAGGATCTTTGGAGAAATATGTGGCCTTGACTGCACCTCCCATGGGAGTTCCAAGGGTAGCAAGCTTTGGTAGCTGGTAGCCTTACAGAAGGGAACGGCTGCTCCGGGGACCTAGCAAGAGAGTCAGCATCACGAAAGCTTTCCTGACAAAGTATAGAAATGCAAGCAGAACACATCTCTGTTTCCATCACTGGCTAGAAGCTGAGTGAGTGAGGCTTGTCAGAAAGCAGATCACAAAACAGAGATGGCTGGGGATATTAGTAAGAACTTGTCCTTACAGCTATTCTTGGCAGCACTTCCACTGTTTGGGAACACAGATGAACAAGACACAAGATGAGCATAGCCAACCGGCAGGCTTGCCTTGGCTTTGACTGTTGCATGGCTTCTAAGTTGGCTGTGTGAGGACATGTTTGCAGCATCAAGCCAGAACATATTATTAAACACAACTTAAACACACTCCCATTGAGAGACTGCTTTAAAAATTACCGGTAATAGCAGTAGGTTCCCCCCTTGCATACTTTGTTTAAGACACAAACTAGCTGGGGACTGTCCAATTGTTATCACTACAAACTATAATAATCCCCATAGGGAGAAAAATGGATCTTGGAGTTTGGTGGGTGGATTATCATTATATTGAATAGGGATTCAGACTGTATCAGACTCTGACAAAACAACCTTTGTTTTTGTAATTGCTTTACATGGAAGTAATTAAGGATGAGGAGAAAGTGGAGAAGATGCAGAGGTACTGGTGCATGCTGGGATAGGGGTTGTAAACACATGTCCTTGGCCAGAAGAGCAACGCAGACTTCTCTTCCTCAGCAAGCATTTGCCTCACCTGGGTGTTTGGTTCTTCCCTCTCACTCTGCCTTCCTCCGTCCTTGCTCTTTTCCTTCCTGTATGCTCTGGGGACAGCGTGCTCATTTTGCACACTTCACACACACATGATCTGTGTCTGAAAGACTTGGCTCCCCCGTGTGAAGTGGCTATCCGTGCGATATTCGGCGTTCTGAACTCTTCTATGTGGACTCACTTAGGTTGACTTGAGTCATCAGTGGATATATTTACTGGCTGGACATAAGGTAGTGGGGTGAATCCAGGGTCAGGGATTCTGAGGCGCTGGATTAAAAATTAACTCTCGTATGAAAAATACTGAGCTATTTCTATAATATAAGGGGAACTCAGTAATGTCAAGGACCCTATCCACTAACGTATGTGAAGCACTTCTAAGTCTGTAATGCATTTTCATACCTAATCTCACTCCAGTCTCATACAATAACAACCGGGTACTCTCTAGCACAGTCCAGTCCCCAACTGTGAGCAGACGCAGATGCACAGAGAAGGCTCGTGAACGGACGTGTGAGGTTAGGAAACTCAGATCTCCACATTTGCAACATCACTTTCAGTCCCCAGAGAAACAAGTGTCCTGGATTTGTGCCAGGTATTCAGTGACAGAGTGCTCTTAAGGTGTGCAAGTGACCTAGGGTCCTGGGAGCTGCAGGTGCAATTACAGAAAATGGAAAGGAAGAAACTGGAGGCCTCGTATGTTGCTGGCAATTGACTGACAGCATTGTGCAGCCACTTTGTATACCAGGTAGACCCTCAAAATGTTAAGCACAGATCTTTCCTAGGATTTACCGATCTCACACAAGAGCAATGAAAGCATGGGCCACCACAAACATGTGAACATGCGTGTTCACAGCTGAAATATACTTATATGTCAAAGAGTCCCAAGTCCTTCCATGGGCAGAGGGTCAGATAAGTGGTTTGTGCCCTGTCTGTACAGTTTAGGATCATTCAACAATGAAAAGGAGGCATTGACACATGGCAGAGAGAGATTTAACCTTTTAAACACGATGCCGTGTGAAAGTCACGGATTACACTGTCTGCACCTGTGTGGTATGCCAAGCTTTGTTAACTCAGAGCAGGAAAGTAAATTTGTGCATGTCTGGGACTGGGAGTAAGGGAAATGGGAGATAAATACTAACCAGGGCATGGGAAAGGTCTTAAAATTAGATTGTAGTAAGAATTGAAACACTGTGGACATACCAAAACCCACTGAAATTGCACATTTGGAGCGTATGCGAATTAAAGATCAACTGAAGCCATTCAGTTTACAGAACGCCTATGCTTCTTCCAACTCTAGGGCCAGCTTCAGTCATCAGCAACGACGACGACTCTGCCAGCCCCCTCCACCACATCTCCAATGGGAGCAACACTCCATCTTCTTCGGAGGGCGGTCCTGATGCTGTCATTATTGGAATGACCAAGATTCCTGTTATTGAAAACCCTCAGTACTTTGGCATCACCAACAGTCAGCTCAAGCCAGACACATGTAAGTACAGATGTTTATACTTACCGACTCATTTGTAGCATAGCTGTTTCAATGATGATGTTTATCAGAAACTCTGACAAGGCTGGCTGGGGCTGAGAGCAGTGGAATCTTTGAGGATTCCTGCACTCTTCGGCCTCTAGGCTAGATTCTTTCATTTGTCAGTTAGGGGGATTCTTGGGGTTTGTCTCCTGCCAGGCTGGGAACTGGGATAGATATGGACTTCTCTTGGAATCCATCTTCTGCAATCATTTGTCAACATGAAGCTGTAATCAAGCATGCTTATCTGGAGAAGGATGGAGACAGAAAGCAGAAGTGCCGTTGGAACGCACACACATCGTTTACAGTTGACAGGCAATTGACGCAACTTAAATCTGGCTTATTGAAGGCAATTAAGGCATGCATTCTAGGCAGCCAGGGAGCCTCTGTGTTTCGTACAGGTGGTATTGATTTTTGGGTAGTTCTGTGTACTTTTCTCAGTCCTAATTTCTAGCATCACGGGGGCCTGCGATGTCACAACAGTCACGTCAGTTAGTGTGAGTTGAGTATAAGAAGGAGAATGACTTTGCCTTTTAATAATTATGTTAACCCAGCAGCCTTTACTGGCAAGTTTGGGCCCACCCTCCTGTCTTCTAAGCCACTGACCAGATATAAAACATGAAGCAAGACCTTAAGAGCGTCTGAAAATTCAAAGCATAATGAACACACAGGCTTTCTCCATTGGGATACAGGCCTTCTCTTATATATGAATAAGGGCCCTTGGGGGTTAGGCTATCAGGTGGTCTTGATCTGGGGGCTCTCTGGTACAGATGGGGTGGCTGTCCTCTGTGTAGCTACCCCTCCATAACCTGCCACACGTTCTGCCCCACTGCACTCTCTCAAAGGTTAAGGAGGACAATTATAAAGTTAGGTTTAAAGAGTGATATTTTGCTGAAAATTCATTGGATGAGAGGGCTTAGCGATGATGTCTCTCTGTACATAAGAAACAGTTGTCTCTTCTTTCTATCCACTTACATGTATCTGAAGGCATGTTTGAGATTGCAGTTGGAACCGAGTGTCAGAGATAACAGTATTTATGTTTGTGATGTGTGACAGACCCACCAACAATTTTAGCCAAGTTTGTTATGTGACATGACATGTATACAAGGATGCTTAAGGATTAATAAACTCCTTGAACATTAAGTACGGTTCAAATTCAAAGTGTTCTTAGTTCTAATAACTACAGTATGGCTAAGGGAAGAGGAGATATTGTTTAGAACTAGGCATTCTTGTTGGAGTTTGGCATTGCCAGGGATACTTGAGATGTATGCCTGGCAGACATCTCAAATGCCAGTCAAATATGAGGAAAAGGAAGACACTGCTGTCAGTGAATCTGGGGTCTTTCCCTTAGGAGTATCTTATTTTGACATCACCTTCTCCATGAAGACTAGGTTGTGTGGTACTTCCAGCAGCCCAAGGCTGGAGAGTGGAGTTAACTGAAATGAACATAAAGTTTGCTTTCCTTCTCAATGGAGGAGAACTTAGGCTGAATCATCAGACAGAGACCTTTGCTCCAAAGTGTCTAATAAGAACAAATGAGCAAAAACAATAGGCTCACTACTGTGGATGGAGGCAAGCACAAAGGTCTCAGCGTTACACCAGGAACCAAAAGTGACTAAGGAACGCTAAAAGTGGAAGAAATAGTCTTCACTGGGGAAGAGCATATGAATTGATTATCCAGTACCAAAGGATCAGCCCTGAAAACAAATATACAAGTAATATACAGATTGCAGATTGTATATATTTAGGGATATATCTCTATCATCTGTCTGTTTGTCTGTCTGTCTATATCTATCTATATATCCTTGGATCATCTGTCTATCTGTCTGTCTGTTTGTCTGTCTATATCTATCCATGTATCTATCTATCTATCTATCTATCTACCATCTATGTATATACACACAGACTGATATAGATATATGTATTACATATATATATATGTAATATATATATATATATATATATATATATATATATATATATATCACAACAATTAATGTAAAAAGAGACCACAAATTTGAAAGAAAGCAAGGAGTGGGTATTTGGGACAGTTTCTAGGGAGGAAAGGAAGGGGGAAATTGTAAATTATGTTGTAATCTCAAAAGAAAAAACAGTTTTAAAAAGAAAACTTCCTTTATTCACGGGTAGGTGATTCTGTGGAAGAAGTGGGTGGGTGGCCGCAGAGTTTGTGACTCCACTGAAAGTCTTCCCTTAGAGTCCTGAGAGGAAGTTTGCAAGAGTCATCGCCTCAATCGAGAATCCGTGGGGATTTCAGAAGATGTTTTAGCTATTTCTGGAGGCCTTTTGGTTCCGTGGCTTAGTGATGATGTACCACCCACACATGGAAGGAATAGCTTCTCCTCAGCTTCCAGCCTCTGGCCTGGGCCCTGGAGCATCAAGTCTCTCTGGCTTCTCCTTTATAAAGTCTCACTGAGCCCTCCACCCAAACACTCTTCTGGGCTTAGTACTCTCTGATACGTCTTATCTTACACAATCTGAAACTATCTTTTCCCCACACTTTGTCTTTGACGACCTTTGAAAACAGTTTTTAAAAAATCACAGATGGATACTTTATCAAAGGAATGGGAACAAAGGAGAACTTACCCTCCCCTGCCCTGTGTTCATTTCCTGTCTGTTCAGTGCCCGTGCTGTCCTGTGCTGTCTGAGTATGGCCACATCTGACTGTGTGTCTCTGTGGTCCTGCTTAAGTTTGGCTTTAGCTCTGGGAAAGCAGTGACTTAACCTGCTACCCATAACCTAGCATAGGACATAGTGGGCTTCTGACATCAACCAGATGTTGACCAGATGTGGCTATCTACGGCTGAAGTATTAGTTACCAATCGATTTGTAACAAAAATTCTTCACAGTCCTTTTTCATTGGTTTTATTTCTACAGAACTTGTGTACATGTCCTTTTTATTGGATATACTTTTAACAAAATTATTAGGTAACTTAACTAGATTTAGACAACTCTAGAAAAATAAGATTTATGAAATCTTCTTTGGCTAAACAAGTCACAATCATCCCAACTGAGCTATTTCAAAGTTCACAAACAGAGACTGTATATGCAGCAGTATATACAGTCACTTTAGGTTCATGGGATTCTGAGAGACTAGCTTCACATAGGTGATTTTTATTGAGTATCCTAAGTAAACCAACTTCTAATAACCTCTCAAGGAGGACTCTTCCAAAAAAGATGCTCTGATGGTGACAAAAAAACTTATTACAAAGGTTCTGAAGATAGCTTAGCCTTTAACTCGTGCTCTTAAAGTAAATCTTACTGGACTGTGTGTCACCACCATTGTCTGAATCTATCATAGGCTTGGACCAAACACTATTATGACGACTGATTCTTCCTGAAGCTGAATGCTATAGTCAAAGATGTTGAATGTAGATGCCACATTTTCTATCACCGAGAGAGAAATCTGCTTCCTTCCACCAAAGTGTAACATTCTAGACAGTGCATTCCAATACATTAAGTACCCACTGATTCCATGTCAGTACTTCTATGGTGTAGGAACTAGAGGGTTGATTCCAACTGCAGTGACACTCACTAGGGAGGCAGAGTTGGATTATCACATGGTCAAAGGCAGTGTGACGAACATTGAGATGGGCTGTGCTACAGAAAGGTCTTGAATCCAATTTTCAGGCATCTGGCAAGTCAATAGGAGGAACAGGGTATCATGGAAAAGTAATATGAATTAATAAAGGCCATACTGGGGCATGGGTCTGGTGTGACCAAATGCTCCAAATTTCCAAGAGGTAGGCATTTATTTATTTATTTATTTATTTATTTATTTATTTATTTTCTTTTGAATGGCTCAAGATTTCAAAAGCTAAGCAGGGCAAGTAAGAATGTCTTAGTGTGAATCAGAGGAGGCTCATGGACTGCTGGTGCCCTTTCTAGATGGGCCGTAAGGATCCCCCCTCCCCCCGCTGTAAACACCTCAGTTGGTAGACAACTCTTGGAAATGGCTTGGCCAAAATGACAGAGCTTCAGTCCTCATGTACCTTTGCTTTCAACAACGAACAACAAACAAGCAACCGTCACTAGATTAGGGCCCTTTAAATAATGCATACAATCCCTACCACGAGGAGTAAAGAGCAACCTTCTGACATACTTTTGTGCTATCAGGAGCTGTGTGGTAAATTTTTATTTACCAAGTCCAGAGATGGTTTGCAAGATTCTTAGAGCAATGTGAACAGAGCTGAAGTGCTCCTCCTGAGTACTTTCCAATAGAAAGTCTGTCTACTTTATTGCAGGGCCCAGAGGTTTCCCCAAGACCGCCTGATAATAGTTTGGTATTTGGAGGCTCCTGCATCACTGCAGGAACCAAAGGAGGCTAAATCCAAACCTGATGGAGGAGAAGAGTCCTATGGTTATCTGCACATTCTGGCCAGACAGCATCTTGAAGTCACTCCTTAGCTTCCATAACTAGCCAAGCAAGAAGTTGCCTTCCCAGGACAAAACAGAGTGCTCTAATGACTAAGCCCTCAAAGTGCTGTGCCACTTAAAGTATAGACCATCTCCTCGATCAATCAGGATGGCAAGATGGCGCTGAGGAGCTCAGCAACATCAAGTCTGGAGTTGGTCTTTATTCAACTAGTCTCTGTAGATGTCTCTGACAATCTCAGCGTCTTACAGCATGGGGTGGTTGACCAGTAGGATGTACAGACTTGGCCCAAGGGCAGCTGTATTGTTTTCTTCTCCTTGCCTTCCCTGTTGAGAGAGATTTTGGCAGGGTGCAATGGGAGCACACCTTCTGAGCCAAAAAAACAGAAATGAAGCCTACTAACCAACCAAACTCCCAGACTGTGTCTTGAGTTGGTGGGTGGAGATGCACTTTATCGATAGACTTACTGTTTGTTTCTAAAATTGTGTTTCCTTCTACTGCAGCCTTGTGATTCTTCTAGGGTCCTAAGCCGTGTGTCTAAGCTTAAGTGGGGTTGTTTCTAAGACACACCCTTGGATGTTTGTCTTGAAGAGGATGTCCTCTGTGGACACCTAGGGCTAGCCACTCTTAAAGGCAGATGCACAGCGGGAATTTTGAAGTTTTTTTTTTAAAAATTTACTTTGAAGGTTGACTTTATTTTCAACGAACTAGGCACTTATCGCCTCCCTGCCTTATGGATCCTGTGTTTCTTCAGGTATAGTTGTGTGTTTCCCCGCACTGATCTCATGTTTATTAGACGATGGTATAGGTAGCAGACACAGGCTCACGGGCTAGCAACAGTGCGGGGAAGCGGGTGCTCTGAAGAGAGGGGACATTTGAGCAGTAGTTGAAAATGTCACAGAGTCCATGTCCTGTTCCACCTAACTGTAATGTCCACTGTGTCATTCTACTCCCAACAAAGGCAAGTGAGAGCTTTCACTAAATGGCAGAGGTTTTCAACACATTTGAAAAGCTGCTTTGAGGACACATGAGCAAAAGTTCTGAATCCCATGCAGGACTCTAGAAGCTCAGGACATCAGAGAGCAGCACCAGGCCATGTCAGATCCAGTGCAGTCACATGGCTGAGGTCCGTCTCAGGTCAGGGACAGCAGCAGAGAGTATTGACTTAGAGCTCTCACTGACTTTTACCTTGTTTTGTTACTTTTTTTAACTTTAAAAAATACACGTTTTAAATCACTTAATTGGCCAGATATAAACTGCTTTGGGAATTGGTTGTATGCCCTGGAAGGCTACAGCCTGCACTTTAAACAGAAGCTAAGTCTATTCTACCCAGCGAAAGGCTAGGATAGAAAAAGTATTTACTTCGGGATGCTTAGAAGTTGCTTTGTTTATTGCACACCACGTTGACAACTCACCTTGTGGAGGCCACCATGGTGCCACTGCTGTCTCAATACAATTCTTGGTGCCATGGGCCCCCATTGCTAAGTACAACAATCAAATATCTTATTCAGTCTCGACTCTAGACAAGAAAGTGAGAAGATATCGAGTAATACTTTAAAAAAGCAGCTAGCATTCCCTAGAAGAATGGTGAGATGAACACATGCTGCACCATTACAGAGTGTAAGCCATAGAACAGACTTCACTAGATGAAGATGTCTTAGCAAAGCACTTTGAAGCTCATTCACAGCTAAGTAAAATCGCATTCTTGGCTTTTCACTGGGTGATATTGTTATTTAAAAAAATGTGAGGCCGGGTGGTGGTGGCGCATGCTTTTAGCACTTGGGAGGCAGAGGCAGGTGGATTTCTGAGTTCGAGGCCAGCCTGGTCTACAGAGTGAGTTCCAGGACGGCCAGGGCTACACAGAGAAACCCTGTCTTGAAAAACAAAAAACAAAAACAACAAAAAAAAGAAGACATGGTGATTTGAGGCAGGCGGATTTCTGAGTTTGAGAGTTCGAGGCTAGTCTGGTCTACAGAGTGAGTTCCAGGACAGCCAGGGCTACACAGAGAAACCCTGTCTCGAAAAAAACAAACAAAAAAAAAGTGAGAAAGCAATAGCACCCATTTGAGGATACTTAGGTCTTCTGCAGAAAACACGTCAATGCTGAACTTGAGAGCTGAGAAACAATAGTAACTGTGGGTGCAGGTTGAGAGGCCTTGCTTCTACCCCAGCATCATCGGCCCGCCAAAATAATCACGTGGGCACCCAAGCGTATCAGCAGCATCAGTCTGAAGCTTCCAAATCACCAGTGATGATTTGGGGTATCCCAATACATGGAGGGTACTGATGCAATTGGTTCACCAAGACTGAGCCTGGCTGGAGCAGTTGCGTTAGCACACGAGCCTAGTTGAGCTTCATTTCTTGCATGTGCCAGTGGACCGTGGACCAGAACCATAACAGCAAACACAAATGTAAACCAGCAGTCTGTCTCATGTTGCTAAGCAGCACACATTACCCAGAATCTCTGGACAGTTGAGTGCTCGTCTAGTAGATGCTGACATAGTTGGAGGTTGTAAGGCTTCACACTTTAGGCTTTCTCATCGTGAAACACAATTGTCTCTGTGTTACTGATTCTTCCAGCTTAGAGGTGGCCCCATAGGTAGGCTGCTTCTAGGATCACTTGTTATACTGGGACTCCACTCCAGTTCCTGGAAGGCGAGCTATCAACCTTCATGCCGAGTGAGGTTGTGGTACTGCTTTTGTTGATTCCTTTGGTTTTGCTTTTGTCAACCATAACTTCTTTCCTATATAGGTGACAGGAAAAGAGAGTGTCCTACAGACAGGAAAAACGAGGGGAGCCGAGTACTTCTCTGAGCGCTCAGATCACCATGAGTACTAGTACCATGTGGGTTTAGTTTTTAATTTTGAGGACTTCCTCCTGAGGCCAAGGCAGCAGCCTTGAACGATGCTTAGGGTGGACTGTTCTCTGTTGCTGCATATCTATTGCTGGGGAGTGCTTGAGTGTTTTGTTGGGTGTAAGTGCTTGGCCTCCCAAGTGGAAGGAAGGATTAGAAGGTAGTATATATAAGAAAATAAAGAGGAATCTAAGTATTAGGGTTCAAAGTTCAATTTTAAATCAGGAGAGTCTCAGGCAAGCCACAGTGATTCGATCACCCTAGTTGGTATAAACCTGATAATTTTTTTCTAGTAAGACAGAGTTATGTATTAATCACTCCAATTACCATTAAATGTCCTACAATAAGATAATCTGAATTAAAAATAAGTATAGCATAAATAATATAGTAGGAAACTTGAAAGACACAAGGAACAAAGGAGACGTTCTAGCCAGCTATAATCCTATCAGATATAGCTGCTGACTCCCTCAGGCTTGGGGATGTCTGGTCTTGTGAGCAGCCTGTAGCTACCAAGCCTACTGTGCCCCTGAGCTTAGTGTGCCCCCGCCTTGTATTCAGCATGGGCATTGTTAACATGTCTATAGAGTGGGTTGACAGCAAGGCTGGAAGAAGGATCTGTGTATAATACTTCTAGCCTGGGAGCTGGGCATGGCGGACTGATCGGGTCTTATGGAGAGGGGTCCAAAAGGTGGAAGGCTACTCTCTCACGTGCTGAATGTTAAGAAGATCTGAGCCATGTGCTCTGGTCTGGGAAATCCCTATAAACAAGAAGCTCTCTTGTTCTGACAAGGCAGACAAGGAGCCCAGGTTCAGGATCAACACAAGGTGATTCCTGACCCCAGTTCTTTTTGTCCCTCAGCTGAGGCTCAAGAGCACCATGGTCTCCTGTTCTTCATCTAACTCTGCAGGAATCTAGCTGGCCCCTTCCAGGAGTTTACATGATCAGGCTGGCTACATTTGCAATATCTGAGCATTTACTTTCTTCTCCTCAGGACTCCTGAGTTGAGAAAGGACTTCCAGCAGGCAGGGGTGTCTATTCAGAGTTACCTAAATTTCATGGAGCTGGCTGCTTGGATTTCCAGATTTTTTTCCATCACTAATGATTCTCTGGGAGTGTGCTCTCAAGTTGGAGTTCCAGCAACAAGAGCTATGGTTAGTAGTGAGGTGTATTTTGCTATGGATACTTTCCTAGTGACATTCAGGTTGTCAGGATCCATATGTTCAGAATAGACATGTTCTCATGATATGTAAGACACTGGATCTGTGTGGTTTTGAAAAAAAAAAAAAGCTGGAGATGAATCCTAGGTGAAACCCAGTGACCTGACCTAGTTCTTGGATCACTGGTTACCACTGTGGGTAGAAGTCAATACGTTTGTTACTCTGTTGCTCTCATGTAACTCCTTCACTTGGCCATGCCGGTGACTTCCCCTATGCGTTGAAAACCCAAGGTTGTTATTAAATGACAATGGCATTTCAGCTGAGTACCACAAATTCCCAACATCCCAAATCTTCAAATTAGGGAATATTTTGACGAGAGGAGATTACAAAATGCCACCTAGACAGTTTTCCTACCGAGTAATGGATGTTTAGTCAATTTTACTTCTGACTTTTTGCCCTCACTGCAGTGCTTCACTCTTAGGGTGGACTGGCTTCCAGTCTACTTGCAAAGGAAAAAGTGCCCAGGGAAGGACCGAAAATCTTGCTTTCTAACCGGTACCTAGGTCCTAGGTCAGCTGAGCTGACAGGTCTCAGATCTCTCTGCCCTGAGTGTACTTCTTTGAATATAAGCCCAATTCTCACCCCCATCCTTTCCCTCTCTTGGGTTAATGAAGCTAATGGTTTTATTTCTTCCTGGTTCCCAGTTCCATCAATGCCATCATCTTATATTTGTAGAAATACCCCT
Organism: Grammomys surdaster; assembly: GCF_004785775.1. NCBI lineage: Eukaryota > Metazoa > Chordata > Mammalia > Rodentia > Muridae > Grammomys > Grammomys surdaster. Next base: position 7,923,185 of record NW_021604656.1, read on the forward strand.
GAATGGCTGCTGCTTAAATGGCTTTTCCTTGTTTCCACGGGCCATTGGGGGTTATATGCTCAAAGTTTTTCTTTAAAAAAAAAAAGTATTGTGAGTGAAGAATAAAGCCCCTCCTTACACATAAGGCTTTTCGTTTTACAACACCCTGCACCGACCTTCACCGACCTTCACAGACAGATACTGGCATGGAAACAGGAAAATATCGTGTTGTGAAGATTTCGTGATGGCTAGCTAGCTAAGTCTCAGCATTCTGAACGTCTGAACTTTGGGAAGGGAGACAAGTGGCAAAAGGGAATAAGATTATCTTCAGCTTGCTGCATTTCCCTTCTCTGGGTTTGTGCTTAGTCTGCTATTTATACCCCACCCCCACCCCCAGTTCTTGTCAATGGATCTTTAACTTCACTTGTGTCTAACAGCTGATAAACTGGAATTGTCACTCATGTTAGGGTCCCAGCATGAGCTCCTTCTATTCACTTGGGCAGAATCCACAGTATAGCCTAGAAGGTCTTTGCAACAATTTTCACCGTACTATGAGGAGGAGCTTCAGGGTTGGTTTCCAGGTTCAGTTAAGCAGTTTCCCATGCTATAGTCACATTTGGAGAGAAAGGGTTTGGGGAGGGTGAGTATGGGTTGGTGTTCCATCACAAAACTCTTATGCCCATAGGACTGACTCTGGATAATGCTGCCTCCTCCTCACGGTAAGCAAGAAGCCCCACACTTCTGAACAACTCCTGCCACTCTGTAGGTCAGGCCTCTGGGGATACACAAGTTCTAGTGAGACAGGATACGGATGGGGTAGGGCTGGGGCAATGACAACGGCTGAATGTTGCCTGACTTCATCCCAGCTCCCATGACTCAAGTAACAGAGCACACTCAAAACACAACGTAATGTGTACTGTCTTCCTCTGAGAAACTCCAGTCCTGGTTCACACGGATGTGTAGTTGGTCAGTGGGACTTGGAATATTTTCCTGTATTGGTGTGTTTATGCAAATGAGAAGTGTTTTACTGGAATTTGTAATGTTGATCACTCAGAGCCAAATGCATGTTCTAATAAAGACAAGCGTGTCGGATGTCTGGCCTCCGGCTCTGGTTTTGTCACATTTCTTACATAGACTTGAGGGTATAATTTGGTGTTGTGATTCCTGGAAACACCGCATAGAGTTGTCTCCATGGGTGACAGTCTCTCACACAGCCCCTCTAGATTTCTTGCAGTTTCCCTGCCTTCCTTTAGATAGAGCCAGCCCAGGGGGCGCTGGGGAGGCTACCACCCGAAGCAAGGAGTTTACAGGGATGCCAAAAACCTTTGCACTCAAGAAATAATATCCCCACAACCACATTTAAAAGACGAGCTGTAAAAGAAAAAGCCTGGGACACAGATATCAGAATCTTAACTGAGGGTATCCATGGGGCTGGGTGAAAGGGGAGATGTGTCCTTATGAATCAGGGTCAGACCCTGCCTTCCAGGAAACGTCTGATTGTTTTCGTGCTGGACGCTTGCTTGCTGTCACCTTGACCTTTGATCCTGCACTGAGCAGCTGTTCACTTCGACAACTGGAGAAGTTACGGTGTTCTTGAATTTTGTGTGTGAGGATCTTGCTTCCTCCTGTGGCCTGGATCTTATGTAAACCCCTGTCTTCTGAAAGGCTCTGTGTTGTATACAGAAGCAGCCCAGCCGATTGTCCCTCCGTCTTCTCTCCCTTCCTGTGTTCCTGGTCTAATTGTTCCTCCACACTCACCCCACTTCCTTTGCTCAGCCCTTGGAGCCGATTCCCTCATGTGCCTTCGCTCAGCCAGTGTTAGCATCTGCCACACGCATGACCCATCCTCTGATGCTGGCTGCAGCCTCTGCGGACGTGCGGACTTATCTCACTGTATTAAAAAAAAAAGTAACCCTCCTCAGTGAGAGAGACAGACACATACACAGGGGCAGGAGAGAGGGGAGATGGAGGGAAAGAGGGAGGAAGAGAGAGACAGAGACAGACACAGAGAGAAGAGGAGAGGAAGAGGGGGAGAGGGAGAGGGGGGAGAGACAGAGAGGCAGAGAAGAGAGGACAGGGAGAAAAGAGAGAGAGAAAAAGAGAGGGAGTGCCTTTTGCAAAAGATAAAAAACTGGGAAGTTAGGTTAGAACTTTCCATTAAATTAGGCAATAATCTGTGTAAGGGATTGGGTAGGACAGTAAGTGGGACTGTCTAGGACACCTTGTCTTGTAGCCTCATCTCTGGAGACTCACATTCAGTATTACATTTGCCAGGTCAAGGATGCAGTATGGAATTTCAGGTTATTCTACACCCACCCTGTGTCCCCTTGAGCCTACAAGTTCTTTCGTAATGTCAGTATTTGTTGCTTTTAAACTTCCTGTATCTCATGTATAGCCGCCTTTCCTCTCCTAGGCTCATCAGGTCATATTTTCACATTAAAAAAAATATCACTCTGTGCCTCCAGTTAGATCTTTCCCTCTGTATAACAAATGAGAATACTGAAGCTCAGATTAGTGGGTGGGAAAGGTCTCAAGTAATATCCTTTATCTACAGAAGAGTTTCTGTCCTGGGACTCCAGGAAGTCAGACTCTTTCTGGCTTTGCCTGTTCTGTGTAAAATTAAATCCTGGATGTTTCTAACTCCTCCAGAGGAAGTGCAGCATTGATGAGGACCATCCAGGTGAGCTTCTGGAGACACACTAGAAGCCACTCACCTCCAGACAAGACGGCCTTCAGCTGACGGTGCCTTCTTAGCAAGTAGTGTACTTGACACAGGAGGAAAGGGCCCAGTTAGTAGGCAGTCCCGAGGTCCTGTGGTGAAAGGGTGGGCACAGTCTTCCTGCCAAGCAGGGATGGTTTCTATCCCCCCTTGAGCAGTGGTTCTCAACCTTCTTGACCCTGCAACCCTTTAATACAGCTCCTCATGTTGTGACCCCAACCATAACGTTATTTTCATTGCTACTTCATAGCTATAATTTTACTACTGTTAAATGAATCCTAATGTAAATACTTGCATTTTCTGATGGCCTTAGGCATCCCCTGTGAAAGGGGAACTCTTACCAACCGACAGGTTGAGAACCTCTGCACTAGAGTCCTTACCAGAAGTCCTAAATTATCAGAAAAAGTAAGTCCTTAGTTTGTTCTTTCTTTCTTTCTTTCTTTCTTTCTTTCTTTCTTTCTTTCTTTCTTTCTTTCTTTCTTT
>NW_021604656.1:7926375-7943875 GCF_004785775.1 Grammomys surdaster
TTTCTTTCTTTCTTTCTTTCTTTCTTTCTTTCTTTCTTTCTTTCTTTTTGCTAATTAAAATAATGTAGTTTTCCCTTCTTTTTTGCTTTTGTGCAAAACCCAATCAGAAATTTTTGCCATTTTTTTCCCTCCTACAAAAAAGAAAAATCATAGAAAATGCTTTCCCAAGTGACTTTAGGCCTTTGCAACTGTCACGCCGTACTTCCTAGGTCAGCTTCAGAGCCAGTTTTCCAGAATCATGTGCTTCCAGCACATGGTAAGCTGCACTGGGGGAGTTTCACAGCCAACTCTAGGATGGCTGAACACTCTCAGTACCCGTCCAGACCAGGCTTCTCCAGGCGGCCAAGGGAAGGGAGGAGCTAGGCCTACCTTTTCATCTGTGCTCTGTGGATGGAATCACTTCCAAGTGTCTTGAGCTGAGTGGGTGAGCCCCTGGCCCCTCAATCCCCTCACACCCCCAGTTGGATCACTGAAAGGCACTCACTGTTTCCTAAATCTTTAGGGAGTCTCTTTGAGAGCATGAGTTGACACTGATAAATGACATTATTTCCTGACTCCATAAAGCCCAGGGACATCGAGGGGTTAATAGTCTGAGCACCTCTACCATGACAGACTCGTGCGTGTCACTTCAACTTACTCAGGTCTGTCTTTGGACAGTTAGAGCAACGTGTTTTCTCCAAAACAATCATCTAACAGTGGTTTCTGGGCCTGGGAAGTAATAGATAAGTCGTGGTGTAACTGCCGTTTCTTTTGTAGTGGCCGGTTCTGCTACTTTGTAATGGCCCGTTCTGCTGCTCCCTTCCGCAGGTCAGGGTCTAGCAAGAGAGAGAGTGGGGACAGAGGAAGGGCGAGAGAGGGGCGAGAGATGCAAAAGATAGATACAAGACAGAGTCTTGTCAAGTCTCTTCTTTATTCTCCTTTATTCTCTGCTATTCTCTAGAAGGTTCTGGGTATTTATACCCTTTACCACGTGACTTGCCCTCGTGGACAAGCTCAACTGAAGGCACTATGTCACATGCCTTGTAGCCATGGATACCACGTGCACCTTGCAGCTGGGGGCACTAAACAGTGTAACAAGATGTTCATCAGAGTGTGCTCAGCTATTGCAGGCTGTTGAAAACAAGTCTCCTGTCAGGGTATATGGCTCAAGATGGCTGTAAAGATGATAGCCGCTTTTGGCTAAGAGTTGACTCCCAACATCATGGTGCTGACACTGGCCAAAATGAGCGATTATCTTCTGACCCAGAGCATACTCTCTTATTTATATTGATAACTTAGGAATGTCAGAGTTGCGATCTGAGTTACTGAGTTCCAGCTCAAAGCTCAGCGGGACAAATACAAACGCAATAGAAATAGTGCTTACTGGAGAATCCCAGACCCTTGGACCTCTACTCATCTATAGCCCAAGGTTTTAGAGTTGGTGCTGCCCCTGAGGTTGTGGACCTGCAGCCTAGAGAGCAAAGCAGCTGCAGAGACTAATTAAAATGAGGCTTCAGAGGAAAAGTGCTGAAAGATTCTGAAGAGAGACTCTGATGAGTTCTTCTTCTACCCCGGCCAGAGCTGGGGGCTTCGTGTATTCATATGTGTCTAGATACTTTTGCCAGTGTGGAAATTTTCTCTAGTGCAATGGAACAAAACACATCGCTGACTAATAAGACTCTGTGGGACCTTTCACAACCCAACAGCAGGATGGGGAGGGGCAGGAGGCGGTGAGATGGAAGTTCAGCTCAGGCAGTGGTACATCTGCTGGATGATGTAGTCCGGAAGCTATATCTTACCAGTAACTCAGCGGTACTGTTTACTGGGCGATATTGAAAATGTAGATGGAAATAAATACTATCGACAGTTTGGTAAGTCCTCAACCACGGGCTGTTCAGTGAGCAGGTGAGGGCTTTGACAACATCCATCAGAAGAACAGCACCTAGTGAGCCCGTGAACAGCTTGTGGGTGATACATAGGAGATCCATCTATGCTTTTCATCCTGTTGGAGTGTTGGGGGTGGGGTGCGTGAGCTGTCATTACCTCCTTTGGCTTCAGGACTGGGGTAGCCTATGATTCCAGCAGCAGCAAAGGCTAGACCACCTTCTTATTTGCATACTAAGGGCTGCTGTGGCCACACCTGTTCACAGCAAGTTTAAAGATATTTTTCCCTATTATTTTTTTTCTATTACACCTCCAAAGCCGATGGCATTCTGACAGTTCTTCTGTCTAGTGCTGTGAACTGGGCTTCAAGTATGTTTTGTATAAAAAGAGGGAACAATTTCTCAGAGCCTTCATGCTGAAGTTCCAAGTGTGACTTTCATCTGGAGGATACCTGAGGGTCGGGGAGGAACATACATACACCATTCTTAAAGGAAACCCAAATATATAAGGATGTGAAGAATCACAACCTCAGAGCAATGGTCACTGAGAGGACTTGGTGTCAGAGCACAGGAGAGGACTGCGTGAGGGCTTTTGGGAGCCTGCTACCAGGCAGAAGTCCAGAAGTTTCCAAGTAACAGTCAAAATGCCCAGTGTTTGTCAGGTGGTTCCTTTCTAGGAGCTAATAAAAATTTGAACGATTCAGGGTCTATACCGTCAAGATTTGTGCCATTATAGCATTACAAGTCTTAAATGTCAGCAGATAGTTAATTTTGTCAGCTGGACAATGATAACTAACATTTATTATCATAGTTTAATCATCCCAGTATCAGGGAGGGCGGGACATAGTCAGTAAAATGCTTGCCACTCAATTATGAGAACCTGAGTTTGGGTCCCCAGCACCCACAGAAATGGCCACTTACGGGTGCAGTTTGGACCTGCGACCCCAGCACTGGGGAGGCAGAGACAGGAGGACTCCTAGGCTTGCTGGCCAGACCAGACCAACTGATGAGCTATTATTGGTTCAGTGAGAGATCTTGTCTCCAACAATGGGGTTAAGGAAGATACCTAGTATTGACCTCTGTCCTCCACATGAACATAGATATATGTGCACACATGTATACCACATATATACATCAATGTACACCACCTATGCAAACAGGTACACATACACAAAACATTAGCATTTCTACAGAGTACTTCATACATTTTTTCCTCATTTGATTTACTCTTGATGGATATCGTTATTTTAGCTGCTCCAAAGAAAATAAGTCACAGAAAACTTAAGCAAGCTGTCCACAGATGAGTGGCTAGTAGGCTGAAGGCCCATGATTTGAACCTTGTCATTGTGACTATAGAATCTATTCCTAATGCAGTTCTAGACCAGGACCACCCCACCACAACCCCCATCAAACAGACTTCATTGGTGATTTCTTGCAACACAAATCATGGATTTGAGACTGTGTAAATTAAAAATAAAACTTGATTAAAATAAAACTTGAAGGATAATCTCCCTGAAAACTGGTCTTGCCTATAGTTTAAATCACCAAATGTTAGAATTTATTCTAGGCTTTGCCCCAGCAGTTACCTGGCAACAGCCAGGTGCGCCTGACTCTCTATAAAAGGGGCTGCTTGACCCCTCTTCTCTCTTGCTTTCTTGTTCTCTTTTCTTCTTCCCTTCCCCTCCCCTTCTCTCCATGTGCCCATGGCCAGCCTCCACTCCTCTACTCCCTCACCCTCCCTCTGCCTTTCTCTGTCTCTACTCCCTCAACTCCCTTCCCCATGGCTTGAATAACCTCTATTCTATATATACCTTCATGTGGCTGGTCCCTCAGGGGAAGGGCTGTCTCAGCACCGGCCTGAAGAAACACCTCCTTCCCTTACACCATACCATGCCTCCACCAAACATATCCATGGCTTCTCTGGTTTTTTTATAAAACACAACAACCAGTGTTTTTCCCTACCATAAAAAGTCATTGCATTCTAAACAGAGTTGACTCTATGAAATTATGGTGGGAAATGACCAAATGGTTGGTGTCTTGGGACATCAGTTTGATGGAAAGAGGCACGACAGCGATTATAGGACATGGGGAGGCGATGGCAAAGCAACATTCTGCTTTTTTGACTGAGGTTTCACCCTAGTTATTTCTTTAAAAATATAAAACCAAGACAAAACACAATAAATGTATCCAATTGAGAGAGAGAGAGAGAGTATGCACACCTAGAGATTCTTTCTAACAAGTTCTTGCATTTGAGCCAATGTTTATAAGTTATCTACATTGTTGCAAATCTCCTGATGACCCAGATGTTTGTCAGAGATTGAGGATGTCTGTTCTGGACCTCAGACACCATAGACAGTAGATGCCCATGACGTTGGGTGCGACAGGCAGAAGGTTCACTGGAACGAGCTTGCATTTCTGTTAGCAGATATGTTTTAACTGGACTGACTGACTTCTCCTTTGCTGATATTTTACTGTCGTCTTTGGTCTTCATTCTTTGGGCCTCCTAATATGACAACATTTCACCAGTGGTGTTCAGCACATAGGAAGTATGATCAGGAAGGCACCATGCTTAAGAGTAGGATGTGGGAGACGACTGTCTCTCCAGACACAACCCTAGTATTTCCATAAAGAGATGACTCTCACTTCTAAACAATCAGCTTGAAATAGGACTCTGGCTAACCAATCCGTTGATGATTTCAGGGCCCTCTCTGCACTAACAATACAACTGATTTGAGAAAAGAATCCAAAACAACAGCCAAGACGAAGACCCATGTCTAATTTTTTCCATGTAACACTTTATGAAGTTACTGAAGTGCAGTAATTTCTAAAACCAGTCTCCAAAGGGAGAAGGGTCTGAAGATGGTTAGGAAGACCCTGTGAGGCACACATCCTGGGAAAAAGGCAGAGACGGTCAGGCAAATTCACTGTGTCACCTGTTTCTAAATCAAGATGATTAAAAATTGCAGGTACACTTTAGAAAAAAAAAGAAGAAAGGAGAAAAGTCAAATTCATGGACACATGCTAGTTGGTGATAGCAGGCGGTCAGGATGGCACTGCTGTGTGGTTCTTTCACAGGGTAAAAAGTTACCAACGTTATCGTTCCTCCCTCCCTGACAAACTCTTCACTTTATTTAGAAATTTCCCCCACCGTGGTTTGATCTGCGAGGAGCTGCTGTAACAGGGGATAATAAGGCGTACGGACAAAGTGATTGAATCACTGTGTGCCAATAAAAAGTGTTCAAATTGCATTTCACTACATAATGAATTCTGGTTCAACTTGCTTTGACATAAATAAGATTGGGTAAGAGAAACCAGAAGTAAATCGAATAAATTAATAAAAGCATCAGAGTCCTTTCAATTTTGTCCCCAGACAGTGCCTGCTTATTTGTATAATAAGACCTGCTCTTATCAATTACAAGCCTGGCATGTCACTCTGTAGAAAGAAAAGCTTCAAGGAAAAGTTCCCTATTCTCTCGGTTTTCCTTACAGAAATCCAAACGCTCCTTTTGAATATTGAAGAGGTGAAATTTGAAAACCAAGGGAGTGAGCCCCAACTTTCAACTAAAGATAACAACAACAACAATAACAACAACAACAACATTTTAGATGCAGACATGCACGTAATGCTAATGATTAGCTGTTCTTCCTGTTTCCCTAATTATACACGCTTCCTGAACATGAGAGTTTTGCATTTTGTCTAGACGAAGGGTCTGTCTCCACTAGCATAATACATAGATAGCTGTGTTTGTGAGTCCTCCTGAAATGTTGAGTCTGCATCTCCACAGCCACTTGTAGAGTTCATTGTCCTTCACTGCGGCAGAGTCTGGGTGGGGGGAGGTGGGGGGGGGATTGGGGGAGGAATAAGATTTTTCAGATTTACCATCAGCATGGTGTTCTTGTAGTCCTGAGAGCGCTTAGGTGATTTGTTAGGCAAGGTTTGTCACAGACCCTGGCGCTGGGCACACCACACACAGTGCCAGGAAGGCTGGTTTTATTTAATATCTACTGGGCCCATTGAGCCATTTTGCAACCACTCTATTGTTTGTTTGTGTTTCTTGGAATTCTTACTTGTTTTCTGAATATGATCACAAAGCCACCAAGCTAACTATAGAACATGTAAGTTACGAGCTGGACATATCCAAGAACAGAGGGCTGGATGGAAAAGTCCATCGCGTCATTCTCAGATTAGCCTAGGGCTATAGGAAGAAGCAATGGACAACAATGGAGTGTTTCTGCAAGGTAAACAAGTAATTTACGACTCTCTGGAGCAGGGATGGTCACTGTCGCTGTTCAGGTGACTTCACCCTGTACTTTATGACTGAGGTTTATCATGTTTAGTTACTTGCCATTTTGCATTTCCAAAGAGCAAAATTACTTTTTTTTTCTGATAATCCCTTAAAATTGAGTTCAAATGACTCCCCTTGGAAAGACCTGGGAAAATCCACATGTTTCTAGATCTTGAGACATAGCCCCTAGCTGTTAATAGTTTGGCAGGATCACTGGGATTTCAGAAGCCCTGGACCTTTGCATGAAAGACGATTTATCTGCGAACTACATCTGGTGTTCTTCATCTCGAAGTAAATCGAGCATGTGTGAAATGAACTTGAGGTGGGATAGAAAAGATTTCCCCCTTTCTTAATATCACGTGAGGCGCGAAAGAAAGCGCTAAAGTGAAACCGTAAGCAGATTGGCTCAGGACACATTGGCAGCAGGGGCCATCCGGAGGAAGACTTTCCTGTGAGATTTATTGACATCAGTATTCAAACTAATTTCGCAACCTCGGTCTTAAATAACCTTGTCCCCCAATGTCAACTTCCTCTGGCACACCAAAGAGCAGAACTTGGGAGAACTCAAACCTGTGCTTTAAATGTAAGAGTTTGGCTCTTTAGGTGGACCGTGTGTTCCCACAGATACAGGTAACCACGGCAAGGAATTTCCTGTGCACTCAGTGAAAAACTATTGCTCCCGCAAAAACGAACTGCTTCAGATAGAAGCGACGGCTGCAGCCATTCTAGTCAGGAGCCGTGTTCCTCTGCTTTTCCTTTGAGGTCAAAGTTAACTTTACAGCAGAGTTAGACCATGAACTTAGGGGAATTTGCTTTCATAAACTAGGAAATGAGTGACCCACTCTCTTAGTGCCCACGGTTTGGTGATTTGGAGGATGTAATTATTACTCAGCCGCTGCCAGGCCTGAGCCTTAAATCCACTCATTAACCATCATAATCTGAGATCCCTTACCATGCTTGATGCTGGCACTCTGACCTGATGCCCCACACTCCTTTGGCCAGCCTCTGCCCTGACAGTGAGTTCACCATCTCCTCTTACGTTTGTTTACTTTAGATCTGTCAATGCCAATAGCACACAAGGGCCTTCTTTAGAGCGTGTATGTATGCCAAATGCTTTATCTAGATATCTTGAATGATAAGATGTTTTCCCATTCGTTTACCCCCACCATCTCCTGTTACCTGGCTCTAAATGCTTTTCTCCTTGGCTCGACCCCTTCTCGCTAGCTCAACAGAGCTCTTCTTTCTGGATTTTGCTGAGGTTGTGCTTCCTGGGCCACAGGGTACTTTTTACTGACTAAGATAAAATGGAGCCAGAAGGAATCAGGAAGCAGATGTATCTGGGGTAGCGTGTGTCTTCCAGAGATGGAATCCGCTTCTCCTCATGAAAGGAGCGGTGAATGGGTATAATTAGGCTGATGAATCAGTGGGACCTGGTTACAGATTTTTTTTTTCATGACTGGCTTTAACGAGAAGCAATAGCTATTGGGTTTCCACCGAAACACACAGAAGGTAAAACAAGAGTGGGGTTGGAACAAAAGGTAAGACTCCGCGTGGGTTTGAACTCCATTTCTAAGAATAAGCTTTGCTTGGGTGGAAGGTACGTGGCTCAGAACCAAAGCAAAACAAAGAAACGGCAAAAAGGCAAAGCAGAGCTTTGCGGCTCTTTCTGTGTTTAGTTTCAGAGGCTGTCACTCAGGGAGTGCTAGGGACTGTGAGAGGCCTAAGCTGATATGACTATGGCTCCTTTACCCCTCCTCCCCCAAGCGAGGCACTTAGCATAGGTCAGCTTGCAGGGTCAAGGAATTTTTAGGGGTTGTCTTAAGGTTATCTCTCATCAGTCAGCACCCTCCCTTGGCAATGTGAGTCAGGTCCAAGGCCTTGAGACTTTACTCACGCCCAAGAAAACAGCTAGAACATAAGCAGCCCCAGGAGGAAGGTTCTTCCTGCATAATGCAAGGAATGGAAAACAGCAATATTCTAGCCGCGTTTATGACAGCTAGTTAAGACCTGAGGTCTAAAGGCTATGTACTCCAAGGAGATAGTTTCACATCCAAACACAGGGACCTCAGCTCTTGCTGAAACTTAAATGGAAGCCGTGCTGACTTCTTGCAGCTGTAGGTTCAGATCCAGAGAATGGCCAAGACACTGTTGGCTCCTTTGGCCCTCAGCATGCAGCCTCCGCCTCCAGGGGCTTCCAACAGGGCTCCTCTGCTCCCTACAGCTTTCTGCTAGGAGGGCAAAATACCTGAGATAACCAACTTCTAAAGAGGAACGGCTCATTTTCCTACAGATTTCAGCCTGTAGGCATGCTGTTGAATGTAGGTCTGTGGAGAGGCAAAGCACCATGGCCGGAAGTACAGAATAGAGCCAACCTGCTCATCTCATGGACGATGGGAAGGAAAGAGGGAAAGAGGAGGGGGCACTTCTGATTACACAATTCCTGCTCTCTAGGGCCTATCTGTTAAAGACTGTACCTCAGCAATGTCATCAGCTCACGGCCAAGCCTTCAGTACGGCAGCTTTGGGAAGCATCTATGACCCAAACCACAGAGCCATTCCCAACAGCTCGCCAGCTCTTCTCTGTTTGGCTATTAAGGTGTCTGCTTGCTCCCTCAAACCTTAGTGAAAACGTGTTCTTAAAACGCGGAACCGTGGAAGAGCTGGGTTTATATTTTTTTCCCCACTTGAATGAAAGGTTACTTGTTAGCGTCAGTGAGGTTCCAGATTATTTTCTCAGTGTTAGGGGGTCAAAGGGGACACATGAGCTTGCTTGCTATCTTATTTGATTAAAACTTAAGTAAATGCTGGAAGGGATAACAAAAGATTTAAACACAGACACATACACACAGACATACATAGGGACACACCTGCAGACAGACAGACAGACAGACCTACACACACACACACACACACACACAGCCTCGTGATAGGCACAGAGTAGAGGACTGAGGGGAAGCACTGCCTCGTGACATTTCGAGTCATTAGTTACACAAACAGGTTCAAGGATGCAGAAGAAAGGGTTGGTCTTGGGTTTGTGTGTTAGGGACACAGTTAACTGTTCTGTAACTATTAACTGTATCTCTTCATCTACCTTCTGACTTCAATGCACTACTCCCAAACACACTCTCTAGCCAAACTGTACCTTCCAGTCACTACATATCAAACTGTGTCACAAGCAAAAGTTCATGGAACAGACCCACAAACAAGCAGAAAACGACAAAGGCAAGACTCAGACCCAAGTTCTTCAGCTTCAAACCCAAGGCCTTCACAGGCTGCGGAACCTTCTTTGTGTGCCTCCCTTCCTCCTTTGGCTGGCCACCTCATTGATGAGCTGTTCTCATTCACCACTCCCTCAGCATCCCTGCAACATCGTTGTTGATGTTTGGTTGTTCGCTTGGTTTCATTGTTTGTTGTTTGCAGTATGGGATAACGGTACGAACATTACCCCGGATAAGCAGGTGCTCTGCCATTGAGCTACAAACCAAGTCCCAGCCCTAGCAGTAACTTGTCTGTCTCTTTTGTAACAGTTATAAAAAACCTGTTGGGGGCTGGAGAGGTGGCTCAGCAGTCAAAAGCACCTGCTGTTCCTGCTGAGGACACAGTTTCAGTCCCAGCACCTACATACCTGTTCACAACCATCTGTGACTCCAGCACCAGAGGATCTGATGCCCGCTTTGGACCTCCATGGGGGCTGCATGCATGTAGGCCACAGACATACATGAAGGCAAAACATCTATTAAAAACAAAACAAAACTAAACAAAACAAAAACACGTTCAGGCTGTAGCAGATACCCAACTGAATGGCAGCACACTTTGCCCAGAATGTCTAAGGCTCTGGGTTTCTCCACATCACTATAAGAAAATAAACAGACAAACAAAACATCCTGTCTTCTGTAATTCTCAAATTGTAGAAATGCTTTTCTATTGTAAGTCTGGACAGAGCTTTCATATGTTATGAGTGATGTCTACAGGGTCACAGTTTTCTTAGTCATCAGAACACTTTTGTGTTGTAAATCTGGACATAGCTTTTATATGTTATTGGCAATCTATACAATGTTACGATTTTCTTAGTCATCAGAATATTAGCCAATTTTAAAATATCTTCTTTTATTATTTTGATTATGTTTTTGTATGTGCATATGAGTGCAGATGCCCTCAGAGGCACTGAATCTTTCTCAGGCTGCGGTAACAGGTGGTTGTGAGCTGCCTGGCTGAGGTGCTGGGTTCTAACTTCAGGACTTCTGTAAGAGTCTTAATCTAGTCTTCATACTCTCTTAACTACTGAGCTGTATCTCCAGCCCATAATAAACATTTTTTAAAGACAGAGTCTCATTATATAGTCTTAGCTGGCCTGAAACTTCCTGTGTAGACCAGGATGGCCTCTAACTCACAGAGACTCTCCTGCTTCTGCCTCTACTGGGATTAAATGTGACGACTGCCAAATCTGGCCCTTTGTCCATTTTCAAACTGCTCATAATACCACAGACTCAAGAAGTGGCAGAGGAAGCTTTATTTAGTGAATGGTTCTGTTGGTTCAGGTACTGTCCTCTATTGTTGTGGATTTCTTGCTATCTCAATACTAAGGTGATGCCAGGATCAGCAGCAGGAGCTCCCGGCAGCCCACGCGCATGCTGGCTGGTCTCATTCCTTCTTATACTACCGGGATTCTGGCATGGGGTGTTAACCTTATCATGTTCTTATCCTTATTCCAAGTCCCCACCTCTAAACATGATCAGATCAACTTCTATCCACTCTCCACGGGGACTAAATTTCAGCACAAAGTGGAATTGAACATATTAGAATGATAGCAAGCAGGATTCAGCCATAAGGGAAAACTGTACATACCACCGTTGCTAGGATAGAGACAGGGGTCTCTGATGATGTCGGGTTTGATCCTGGCCTCTACATATTCCTCCACTGCAGAACTAGTGAGTCCTATAATCTCAGTCAGTCCCTGGTTCTACTTGGTAAACTGATGTAATCAAGACTGGTGACTGCTCTTGGGGGTTCTACTGACAGCCAGCTGGTGTGCTGCTGTGATCACCCTGCCTTTGTCTTGCTGTCTGAGCATGTCACTCTGATCAAGCTCATTACAGAAAGCAACTTCAGGGAGCATTTCTTTTGGCTCACAGTTCTAGGGGTTACAGTCTATCATGGTGGCTCAGGCATGGTAGAGACCCAAGGCTTTGTGGATGGTGTTGTGAGCATGCTTGCTCACTCCTCAATGAACCTGGTGTACTGGACTTATCTGATTTACACTTTTTTCCTTTCTGTTCCATCTGTCCCTCAACCTGAGGTGCCAGCCACATTTAAGGTGGGTCTTCCCTCCTCTGCTAATCCTTTCTAAAAAAAAAGATACTCACAAATGTTCTCAGAGACTGTGTGATTATAAATCCAGTCAAGTTGGCAATGGAGAGTAACCATCGGGGTGCCCATCCTTGTGACTGCAGACATAAATGCCAGATATAAAGGAAAGTCTAGCTTCCATAATGTCTTCATACAGTCCCACTAGCAATCCCTTGGTACCAACAGACATGACTAAAAGATGCTTAGAGCTGACACAAAATTCCTCTTGATCATATAACTTCCTGGAAATACATTCAGGGAGATGGCTCTTTTGAGTTATGCTCGCAGGCAGGTGCTTCTTAGTTATCGGTAAAATACTCAAAATAAGACAGAGGTCAGAGGGGAGCTCTAAGGTAACGTCTTCCCTGGTAAATGTTCCTGAACTCATATATGGATACCCAACTCTGCATAACAAACCATCCCAAAGGACAATTTATTATTTCTCACAGTGTTGTGGATTGGCCTGAAAACTTTACCCAGATCTTACCCATCTGAGCATTAGGAAAGCCTACAATATCCTCCTGCTTCTCAGGATCGCTGGCTCAGAATTCAGCTGTGAGAGCAAAGGGCCTTGATCTCTTCCATGGGAACTTGTCTACACAGGTAATATGGAAGACTCAAGGTAGATTTCAAGTGAGGAGAGATGTCACCCATGTGATAGGCAGTTATTGTAAGGAGGTTCTGTATATTATCCAAGAGTACATCTGTTTTATTTTAGCATAAAACTGTATGTACGCCTTACAACAATAAAATAAAATGAGCCCCGCCATGATTGTCACTTGGGAAGTAAGTTCCAGGATTTTTCTCTCTCTGCTGTCAGATTGTATCTTGGGACTCCAGGGCTGAGTGAGGAGGGGAGTTACATGCAACTTTGAGGGTAAGCCAGCCTATGCATTTATCTCACTCAGTGGATACCAGTGACGGAATCCCAAAGCTATTTTTATTGATGTCCATGGCTGTGTGTTTCCATCCATTAGACTACAGAATTGAATGTTATAAATTAGCAGAAACACAAAACGACACTATTTTCTTAAGATGTCCAAGGCTGTAACTTAATTTGTTTGGCCCAGACAATATGTCATATTCAAAAATAAAAAAATAAATCTTTATTCCCGTGTGCCACATTAAAACTATTTTTAAAGAGGCACCCTTTGACCATCTCAATGGGAGATGAATATCAGCTGGGAGAGCAGAGACGGTGTGTAACCCAGTCTGGTTCATTTCCCGGATGGTGGAGGAGGTTTCCACCATAAGAACTCAAGACTGCTTTGAAATCATGCAGCAGCCAGAAAACAAATCACGTATCTGAATCTATTTGCCCTTGTTTCAGGTCAAAGTCTGCAAATTATCCACAGGACAGTTCTCTTGCTTAAAGTTCACAGGGCTCTGCTGCGGGGCAGGCTTGGTTTTCTGGGAGAAAGCCAAGGTAGGCAGAGAGGAGTCCTCAGCCTTAATTTGGCCTCTCATAGCACTGTGATGTTCCCTGGGGCGAGGGCTCTAAATTAACATCAACTTTGAAACCCAGCTTCTAAGTGGGGGACAGAACCCCACACTCTTCATATATCATAGCAACAGTTTGAACATGGGAAACCTGGGGGAGCTGGGACTGAGCTGCGAGCATCTGTCTGTTCACCTGGAGTCTGCTGCTAAGCACTTCTAGAACCATTTCAAATGAACCAGAAACAAGTATAACTGCTGTCCTTCCCTTCCTCCCTCCTTCCCTCCCTCCTTCCCTCTCCTACTTCCCTACCTCCATCCTTCCCTCTCTCTTTCCCTCTCTCCTTCCCTCCCCTCCATCTTTTTCCTTCCTTCATCTTCCTGTTTCTTCTTTTGTTCATCTGTTCCTTCTCCATCCCCTATCCCCCCACCCTCCAAGTGTGTTTCTCTCTCCTTTTCCTCTGCAGAGATTAGATTTATTTACATGCAGGGAAATGCACCAGCCTTAAATAGACTATTCCGTGAGCTTTGGCCAGGATATCATCCTGTATAGCCCAAACAAACCCCCATTAAGACCCAGAGCATCCACCCCACTCTTTCCAGAGAAGTTTCATTTTTTCTTCGGCTATCCTCCCAATCTCTCTGTTCACCCTGCATGGAAGGCAGTCATGGTTCTAAGCGTTTTAAGCGGTAGAGGCATTCTGACAGCTCTGCGAACGTCGTATGCATGGAACCCTGCGGTGCGTGTGATATATTGGGTGTGACAACTGACAAGTCAAAGCCCAGAATGCTTTTTCTTTGTGTGAATTCCTGCACAAGAGCCGTTGCCGCAGCAGCAGCCATCCCTGACTGCTCAGCAGTTTGGAAGTTGTCAACGCTGCGTCCTTATTTTAGTGTCTCCGTTGGCCTGCAAAAAGCTTCTTGCTGACAATATGACTGTGGACGTGCGGGTCAGCGCATGACACAGCTTGGTAGGGCGGCTCGCCTGTGCAGACACCGCGGATGCAGACAACGCGGATGCAGACGTGGTGTTTACTGCCAAGCCTGTCTTTGTGTCTGCGAGCCGGACTCTATATTATTGATTTTATTCTGATTGTTCTTTGAGACAAAGGAAGAAATTGTTTCTTTCAGAGCAGTGTGTGACCTGGAGGGGAGAGCTACATGTACGTAGCATGGGCAGGGTAAACAGTCTCAACTAAGCAGGCAGACGCTGCCCTTCTGACTCCAACACATAGGAGGTTTAGTTATCTTTTTTTCCAAATCCACAAAGCTCCTTGGGCAACAGGAAATAATACACTCAAGTTTGCAAGATAGCTGCTTTACATGCAAGGAGTGAAGAGAGGGCAGTGCAGAGGAGATGCTCCCCTAGGAGGGGGTCTCACCCCAAGCGCCCCCCCGCTGAGGTATCAGTACGTGGTCACAGTGCAGCACCGGTGCAGAGTCTGGGCAGCTCAGTGGAATTCAGATAAGCAGAAGCCTCGCAGGAGCCAGCCCTGCACGTGCAGTGGTCTGGCTCCACCTCCAAAGGGTTTGTTAGCCCAGATTGCATCCTGACACGTGACTCAGGAAAGCTGCCGCTCTGAAGCTCACGGGCCTCGAGAGCACTCCAGCTGAGAGCTGGTTCTGCTTCCATCTTAGGTGCTTCATTTACTGGGACACAGTTTGGATAACCAGACCGGGGCGGTCATGCTCAGCCTGCGCCCCACCCCTCCACCCCGTCCCCAGCAGATCGCTTTCCTGAGCTTTGAGTGTTAGTGGGGCAGCAGCTGCTCCCCTAAGGCAAGGTGGAGCTCTTCCTTAGTTTATTGCCTTTCGGCTTCCCCAGTTTTCTGCTCTGTCTCAGTGCGTGGCCCAGTTAGACTCTATTTGGCCAATAACCGGCAGAGTCCCTTATTCAGCGCCCAATCTCCCCAGAAGTACCCGGCCTGTACTCTCTGGGACTCACAGCTGTCGAAGAACAAGAGATAAGAATTTCACATATGGGAATATTGAAGTCATGTAAAAATGATCATCCAAGCAGAAGTTCATCTACATTAATCTCCCTGTGAAACTAAACCCCCAAATATATTTAAACATGAGGGTGGCAGGCATCAAATTAATAAATGGCCATATGTATCTCCAAACAGCAGATAACCATCAATCATCTGCAACATTGTCTATGACTATTTCAAAATGCCACACCGAACCAGGGATACAATTCATAGGGCTTTTCCTCTAATTAGTTTCAGACAGCACTTAATAGATGGGGGTGGGGGTGGGGGTGGGGGTGGGATCAGACAGGCATCAAAGATAATAAGACATAAGCAATTCAGATCTGCTGAAATAATCACAGGAAAATATAGATGCTTATAACCCAAGTCATAATGGGTGGGTAGGGGTAAGATCTAACCCTGAGATAACGGGGCATTCCAAGACAATGACCTACAGAGGATGTCATGCTCAGGACAAAGAGAAGGAAGTGAAGGGGCCTGAGGCAGCAGGGTATTGAGAGCAGAGCAAACCAAAGGCCAGAGGTTGGGAGGTGTTCTTCTTCAACCTGTTTTGAGAAGGGCCCAAACTCTAAAGTAGCTGTTTCTATAGAGACTTCCTCTGGGGAGCTACCTGGACCAGCTCCTGGAAGAGAGGATCTGCAAGCTGCTGCCCTGTTATCATGACCCATCTTAAAGCAGTAGACTTTTGCAAATTGCTTTTCCCTGCAAGCCTCCGGCCCCAAGCAGCTCCTCCCAACCTCCTGCAGTTCGTTCTGGTTCCAGAGAATCCAGCTCTGAGAGAGTGGTTGGGACACTTCTCCACATTTTCCCGGAGCCATGAGAATAAAAAAAGTAGTGAGAAAGGTCGGGGCCCCTCTGCGGGGCCTTCTTGGTAAATTTTATGCCTTTGAAACTGATGCTTGTTGTCTCTTTAAATGTTAGGAGGGAAGCCTCTCAGACCCCTGATGGTACTCAGTTATAGTCAGGGTTGTAAAATGCCTAGGATCTTTGGGGAGTTCTGCAGGGGGAAGAACAAGGTTCTCCAGGCCTGCATCCCCCAAGGCTTGCTCCCCTCTCCTGATTGTAGTAGAGGGCTTCGGTTGGTGGGTAGAAGGAGTTGGAGCAACTATGACCCAATGTCATAAAATGAATGTGTTTGTTTTTTAATGAAGTCACCTTTATTTAAGATAAGTATTAGGGAGCCCTCATTGAGTCTCTCTGTCTTTAGCAAGTCTCCTCCTTGTATCCTCCCTACCTCCCCCTGAGCATGAGCCCTGGTCTCCTCTCTCTTCTCTCTGTCTTCTTCGTGTGCATGTCAATTATTTTCTTCAGATGAGATCTTCAGGAAACTAACCATCTCAGATATTTCTTCTTCCTTTTCTTCTTTTCTTCTATTTCTTTTTTTCTTTTCTTTTTCTCCTCCTCTTTCTCTTATCCTCTTCTCCTCCCCCTCTTCCTCCTCTGCTGCCTCCTTCTTCTTCCTCTTTTCTTCTTTTGACATTGGCCAGTTTGATTATACCTCTTAATGAAGCCGTGTGGTTACTTTAATTGCTGGAGGAAGCAAAGTCTCAAGTCAGGATGCAAAGATGCAGCCAGGCTGCTGCATGTAAACTGGAGCCTGTGAGCCCAGTTCAAGGGTCCTCACCTGTGAGGCCTGTGTTTCTTTTGACGGGCTCCGTAGCCCTTTTCAGAACAGTGGGACACTTTCAGAGAGTGAACCAGAAAAGGTGTTGCCTGTGGGATCTGCATTTTGAGTTTGGCTGAAAGTCAAATTCTTTAACTCCTTGACATCAGCAATAACAATGGAGAAGCAGAGGTGAGTTTGCGTCTCTTTCAAAACTCAAAATAAAATAATAGGATGAGTGGTTCTGTAGCTACCTTACAGCAATCCCGGAAGCTTCACTGCATCCTGCTTAAGTTGGTGGCTAAAAATTACAGGCAATACAAAAGAATAGAGACTACACGGCTATCAATCAAGGAACGGTGTGTGTGTCTGGGTGTCTTTGGAGAAATGGCGTGTTTTGGTTTTTGTTTTGTTTTATAGAACGGTATTTGCTTTCCTCTTCTAGCTTTCCTAGAATGTGAATTTGACTGGAGTCCGAGACAGTTGTAGCCCTAGCATCACCCCATGCCACCCGCCCACTGCTTTGTTCTGCTTTTGATAGTTCTGGGTCTTCCCCACATTGACAGCTCCTGAATTCCCAGTGTCTTTCATAAGGTCACCCACACCCTCTGGATGCTGGTCCTCCCTTCTCTGAGGCTTGTGCAGCAGGAGCAAAGTTTGCCTCTCAGATATGTCCTCAGATACCTCTCCTGTCAGGGAGATGCTAAGCTGTGTTTACAGATGCCAGGGTTGACAAACGTCCCTTTAAGATGCCAGGGCACAGAAAGCTGCAGTTATTTCTCACTGGCCATTGGGAAAGAGAAGTAAGCAGGCTCCATTTACTTGAAGGACCAGCACCTTCAAATAAAAGAATCCCTTTCACCATAGGGGTTATCTGGGAAGCAGAGCTACCTCCTACCTCTGCCCTTGTGTCTCAAGCTATACTGGATGAACCAGGGGTTCTATGAGCAGGAATACTAAGGCCAAGTGCTTTGGA
>NW_021604656.1:7945663-7958076 GCF_004785775.1 Grammomys surdaster
CCTCTCCTCTCCTCTCTTCCCCTCTCTTCTCTTTTCTTTTCATTTAGTCCAGGACTCTAGCATACCCTAGGAGAGGGCTGCCCACACTCCAGATGGGTCTCCCCATCTCATTAAACCTTTCTGGAAGGTTCCTCATAAACACATCAAGAATATATGTCCGAGGTGATTCTATATCAACGTGAGGTGACAGTGAAGATGTATGATCAGAGACCTGTTCTGCATAAGATCCTATGGGTATCCGGATGCACTGTAGATGCATAAGTTTCCTTCCTCTGGGGAAAGTATCTCGAGCTTTGCCACTGTTGGATGGCAGGGGAGCTGGGTGGGTTTTGCTGTTTGTTGTTGAACTGAGAAATTTTACCTCTCGAGTGGCTGTAGATCTAACACAGCAGCAAGGCACCGTAGTGGTTGTCAGCACTTGGTGTTGTCTCCCCTGGTCTAATTCTGCCTATTGTCCACTTATTTGGATTGCTGTTTTCAAGCTTTGTCTTTTGAGAAGTCTTTTTGTGTCCTCTGTGTTAGTTCTTTGTTAGATGTGGATTACAAATATTTCCTCCTGGTGTGTAGGTCATCTCTTCACTCCCTTAGAAGAGTATTTAGTATAATAAAATTTTTTTTAATCATGTTGAAGTCCAGTTAGTTGTTTTTCCTTTTATGTATTATACCTAGTGAGTAGAAATTATGTATCTAGTCCAATGTATCTAGTTCAAGGCTATTATGATTATCTCCATGGTTTTTTTTTCTACTGAAGTTTTGGAATTTTATGCCTCATATTTAAGGTATAATTCATCTTTTTTTGGAGATTTTTGCATAAGTCATAACACTTAGAGCACAGTTTAAGTCTTCAGGCATGTGCATCTAATTGTCCCAGTACCACTGGCTGAAGCCCTATGTCACTCCTGTCCTGGGGCTTCTGTAATAAGCCACTATGGACTGGGCACTTGAGACAGGATACATGTCTAATCCCACAGTTTCAGAAGCCATGAGGCAGAAGTCTATTTCCTCAGAACACCTTTCTTGCCTTGTTATCAGACCTTTATTGGTATTCACATTCAGTTTTGTTATGTCTTTTGGTGGTTTCACCCGCTTGTCCCTTCTGTCATTCCCCCTCCCTCTCTGACAATTATCTTCGTTTACTGTCTGATTAGTGTGTCTGTGTTACAGCCTCTGCTTTGTCTTTCCAACTTCCTACCATGTTTGAAGATAATTTGTAGCTAGCATGCAGTTGAGCCATTTTCTTACTTTGTCAATTTCCATCTTTTAGGTGATGTATTTAGATCTTTCTACTTAAGATAGCTATTGATACGTTAGCTGTTACTTTAATTTCCCGTTTGTTCTCTTTTGTTGTTTTTGTTTCCCTAGTTTTTTTTCTTTTGGATTTCTAGAACATAAAGAAAAACAAACAAACAAACAAACAAAACCTATGAGAATTATCCATGGATGGTTTTCAGTTGGTATTTTGAGTAGTATTTTTAAAAAAAAAATTTTTTTTTGCTTTGTGTATCTAATGCACACACAGCATCATGGAATACTAGCTTTGATATTTTTCTAGTTTAAATGAAATTTGGGAACTTTACTTCAGATGTTTTCCTTTTTCCAATTACAGTGTAATTGTCTTAAATATTTATTCTACATGCAACAATGTACACTTCTTGCTTCAGCCGCCAACATAACCGGCTATCTTAGGAAGGAAACTGTTACTCTAGTCCTTTCTTGTCTTGTTTCTGGGGTACTCCTATTGGACAGAAGATCTCGGGTTAGCAGTGCTTCTCAGGAGCTAGAGGGCTGCCTCAGCATAGAAGAGCTCCTTGCTCTTTCACACAGAAGACCTGTACTTGGTTCTCAGCATGCACATGACTCCAGTTCCATGGGATTCAATACCATGTTTGGCCTCCATGGATGCTGCACATACATGGTCACATACATGTGTACCAGCAAATGCTCATATGTATAAAATAAACCAAGCAGAACGGTTCTTATTTTTTGATTGCTAAAATTTTTCATTGACCTACTCTGGTCTCTGTGGTTTCTTGTGAGAAAGATGATATTATTTACATGGTTTTTCCATTATTACTTGAGCATATTTCTCTCTCCTTGTTCTTAATATGTGTGTGTGTGTGTGTGTGTGTGTGTCCATGTGGAAGTCAGGGGACAAGCCTGCATGTTGGTCTTTGCCTTTTACCTTGTTTGAAACATGGTTTTGTTTTGTCATTTACCACGCAGGAACCAGGCTAGCTCTTCTATGAGCTTCCAGGGAGTCTCCTGCCTCTGCCTCCCATTTTTCTACAAGAATGCCCAGAGAACAGATGTTCATGCTGTGTATCTGGCTTTTACATGAATCTGTGCATTCAAACATGGGTCCTCAGACTTGCCTGGCAAGCACTTCTACCTACTAACAATCTCTCTGCTTTAGCTCTTATGCATATGTTTATATTTCAGAAGTTTGATTATAATCTTTGTGGTGCTTCAGTTCATCTTGTTTGGAATTTACTCCTCAAATCTTCATGCTTATATGTTTTGTCTGATAGGTGAAGAATCAGCAGTTTTGCCTTCAGCTACATTTCCAGCCCTTCCTCCTCCTCCTTCTCTTCTTCTTCTTTTCCTCCTCCTTCATTTTCTTCTTCCCCTTCCTCCTCCTCTTCATCCTCTTCCCCACCCCTAGGGATACTTTATTATCATTGTTACATGCTGTGTAAGGATGCAATAGTTCCCCAAGGTTTTTTTTTCAGTCTGATTCGTTTTATTATTCAGATCTGTTATTTTTTTATCTTAATGTATTCCTCTCTAACCCCATCTTTCTTTTATTCTATAGTCTTATCTATTTATTAGCTTTAAATCTGATGACTGTACTTTTTTATTTCTAAAACTTAAATCTGGCTCCTCCTGTGATTTTCCCTTCTTGGCTGGGGTGTACCTGTTTCCACTTCTTCAAGCACATTGTGCTGTCATTGCTAGCTTATTCTGGCTGCCTCTAAAACCTTATCACACCACCTTGACATGGCTGTCTTTCTGGCTAGACATCCACTGGCTTTTAAAATTTAGTTTGAGATTGTTCTAGGTCTTCATTGTATGAGGTTTTTTTTGTTTCTTCCTTTTATTGGAAACTGGGCATTTGGGGCCTTCAAATGGGCTCAGCATTTCCTTAACTTCCCCCCAGCTTCTGCTGAGGTCATGCTAGAAGGAAGGTGCAGTACCTTGGATCTGCCAAGTTAGGTGGAAACCCAAGTTCTCTCCAGTCTTGTTTTCAGGGAATGGGCATCTCTTCATTGTGGTGGGTTTATGTAGAAGCTGTGGGTCCCCAGCAGGTCACTTCTGATGCCCCCTTGTTGGGAGGGGTAGAGATACCCTGTTATTTCTCTCTCAGTAGCTTCCCTGATGAAGCAGTGTCGACACTGCTTGTCTACAAAGCAGTGGACAGTTGGTCTTATTGCCTTGATGTGGTAGCAGGATGACCCTCCACTTAGCTTCCTCTGTTGTTAGTCCAGGAAGGAAAGGGGCAGAGATGCAATTCTAGGCTCCTCCCATTGTATCTACGGTCACTATGAAGTGATGGGCACTTGTTACTCTCTGGGGCTATCATAGCCCTACTTTTCCACCTTGCCCTTCTCTGACTACCAGGCATTATAGCTGAGCCCCTGAACACTGTCTCTCTCCCTCGATATTCTCTGGCCACCTGAGCCAAAGCTCCTTTCCTTATTTTTTAACTGGCACTGTGTTTATCCCAAATCAATGGAGAAATGTTCTGCTAAGCAGGACATAGTTGTTAATGAAGGAGGTGAATGGACTTACAGCAGCAGGCTGGACAGTTCACAGGCCAATGGAAGGAGGTGAAGAATAAGCAGGTTCAGAAATTGACCTTAGTCAGTGATGTGTTCATGTCTATCTTTATCCTAGTAAATGCTGGTCTCACCGCTGGGTAGTAGCAAAGGGAAGGACTGAGCACACAGCTAACCTTAGTCACAGTTACTTTGACCTCACAAAAGTAGCATTTCAATGAAAGCCTCAGAAGTATGAAAGAAGGTGAAATATTCCAAGATGGCGCCAGCAGGACATGGTTAAGCTTCATGTGGGTTCTACTTGGAAGAGAACGAAGAAGCTGCCTGAGGAACTGAAGAAAACTCATTAACAGAAAGGAATGGCCATGATGTTAAAAGACAAACAACAAAAGGTTCTTCATCCCGGTGCCTAGCAGACATCACTAATCAATAACCCCATCACTAAGCCCTAAGATGTTCTACAGGGCACTACCAGTGGGTAGGAGGTTGTATGGCTTAGCCTAGGAGCTCACAGGATACCAGATACAAAGGATACAAAGGATACACAGGATACCAGATTCAAGGTGATGCAGTAGACCTTACTACCTGGGACAGATCCTCTGTGACCCTCCTCTATCACACACGGTCCAAAGTGTACCCGAGCCTGGTGTGGCTGACGAGATATAGTAGCAGAGACTAGTGGCTGGCCCAGTAGGGGAGGGGCTGGAGGGTATTTCTTTGATAACAAAAATCAAGTCCTGGTGGATCTGTTTTGTTAATACTGGAAAGTTTAGAGTCATTCTGCCTGCAAGTTGAGTTTCAGGGAAAGATGGGAGTGACTTATGGTGACATCCATTAAGCGTTTATGGAACATAATACATGTGTTCTTGCTCCTACCGTAAAATTAATTCTTGTTAGTTAGTTAGTTAGGGCTGCCAGCTCACTGATGTGTGGAATCTGTCACAGGGAGCTCCTCCTGGTCCAGCTAATTACCTTCCAGTCTCTAGCCGCCTTGGTGTCCAGTACTTTTCCACTCATTTCAGTTTCTTTTTATTATTTATTTTCATTGGTCTCTGTATTGTTTAGTAATTTCACCAGTGCATACAACACATTTGATTGACTCCACCCCGATTATCCTCTGTCCAATCCCTGCCCTGTTCCCTCATTGCTTTCCCTTCGCAACCCCATATGTTATTTTTAAAAACCCACCGAGTCCACCTGTGCGTGCACGGGTGCAGAACCATCCAGTGGAGAGAGCACAAGTAGCCCTCCCAACACCATCCATGCAAATCAATACAGCAATCAATACCCGATGGCTCTTCAGATAGACAGGGAGCGTTTCTTGTTTAAACACTCAAGTCCAGTGCTTGCTCTGCTTGGTTTGGAGCAGAAGCATAATGTTGGGAACACTGACATCCTCCAGGGTAGCATGGCAATGTCACGTGAGACAGTAGACACCATTAGGTACACACACATGGGTTGGTCTCAAACCCCTGTTTCAGAGGTCCTTGCTTACATCAGGTCCTGAATCCCCACAAAATATCGTTAAATGTTTAAGGCCCTGACATCGGTCACCATTTCTGAGTCACCTGGGTCTGGGACAGATGCCATTCTGATGAAGTGACAGCTGTACACACGTGCAGCGGTAGAGTCAGTGGGGTGGGCGGCTTTTTGACTCCTGCAGCAGTCACCTGGCATGGAACACCATAGCCGACTTGCTAAGGGAGATGATGTGCTGCAGACACTGACGAGAACTGATCTCGTCCTCAGTCCTCACGGCTCCCAGACGCTCTGACTCTGGTATCTTTGCCTAGGGAGTTCTGTTTTTGGAACTGCTGTGGGTATTTCCATGGTGTAAAGAAGGTATTCTACCAGACTTTAATGACAGAAGGTAGTCTACATTGTCTAACCAGTGTAAATCCAAGGATGACAGTCTTGTATGGTTGTGATCACATTTAATGACAATCGACAGACAGGGCTCTTCCCTCAACAGGGTTCTGCACCCAGGGAAGCCTGTTCTCGCTTCTGTTTTATGAGCCAAGCAAATAGCAAACCTTGGGAGGGAGAATCCTATTTGCAATCATTCTGTGGCACAGGCCTCTGCCAGACAGCTCATTTCCCACATCCCTGTCTCGGGGTGAGATGACTTCACTGACTGGCAAGCCGCTATTAGTACCACATGTGAGGATGGTGTGTGCGTGAAGCCCACATGCGAAAGTCAAGTAAGTCAAAGTGAGATGGTTAGTGTGTGTGTGTGTGTGTGTGATGCCCACGTGCTAAAGAATCAGTGGAGAGTATAGGCTAGCTGTTGGAATTTAAAGGGGAAATGGGCCTTAATTAAAATCCCCAATTAATTCAAGTTACCAAAAAATGGAAGCTGTAGCTATAATCCCAGTGTGATCGTGAATGCAAGTCCACTGACCACACTAAAGAAAGCCACCAGCTCAGAGATTAGCCTTCTTGCTTTGGGACAGCAGAAAACATGGCTGCTGGAAAGGTAGCATCAAGCATCATGGCTGGGAGAAGACTGCAGCGGAGTGCTAGGACCTAGGTTTTTCATCTGTCTATGGTCCATTTTCTGCTGCTGTTACACCAGCCTGGAGACCAGTTGTGTGCTATAAAGAGCAGAGGTTTATTTATCTCATTGCGGTGGAGGCTGGGCGTTCAGATGCTGGCTGCCAAGGGCCTCTTGCTACATTGTAACAAGACAAAGGCAATTCACATTCTTTCTCTGCTTCGACTGGAGGGGCTGTGAGGGAATGAAGAAATAACAGACACACGGACAGAGTAGAGGAAAGCTGGGATTGGGTGAGCTGGGCTGTCAGATGGAGATGTCACAGCACCCCAGAAACTCTGTGTGTTTATTATATGTGGATGAACAGGGAAGAAGGGTGTTTATGTGCAGCTGAATACTAGGTAGTTATTATATGGAGATAAACGGGAGGCAGGATTACTAACACAGCTGAAGAGGGGACAGGTTTACCTAATGTCTGTAGTAGCCATCTGTGGGGGAGCCGGCTTCATGTTGCAAACATCCAGGGAGAGAAGGCTATGATGGGAGACAAGACTATGATGGGAGAGAAGGCTATGATAGAAGACAAGGCTATGATGAGAGACAAGGCTATAATGGACGTTCTTTTCACTTACTGTCTCTGTCAACCTTGCACAAGAATTAGAAGAAGGCTTTGCTATCCCTCTGAGCCTCACCAGGGCTGTGCCCTCCCATGGGACTGAGGCATCTGGGGTCCTTGACAGGGCCAGAATGCCCACGTCAACAGCGAGCATTCACTCAGGAGCCCCACTGCTCTCCAGACAAAGTGTGATGATGGACCAAGCTGCCAGCTTCCATCTCTTTCCCAATTTAAAAATAGCTTTACTAAGGCCATCATGGAAGGCTGCCCTCATCGCTTCAGCTAATGTTACCTCCCAAGGCTGTCTTCCAAGCACATCAACATAGACCAGAGTCCACTCTCACCATAGCAACATCATCCCTGTTCCAGACCTATACCTCTGTTCCGCTCCCGGGGGTGGGGTGGGGGAGGGACTTCTCTGCATCTGTTCTCATCCCATCCCGGGCCTCTATCTCAAGAAGCTGCTTTAGGCCCAGTGAAAGGTGCTGCCTGAGCCCCTCTGACTTCAGGGACACAGACTCCCCTTTCATGAGTTCATAATTACCTGCACAGATATTAGCGCAAATAGGGTCTACCACGCTTTTATCTTTGAGAAATTTCTTGGATGGAAATGAAGGGATGGAGTCTGGGGTCCTTTACGTTCAGCTTATGTGAAATGTAGCGAGCTCTTTGATAGCTCTGCGTCCTTCAGTCTGCCAGTGTGGTTGAGAGGACGTTGTTTTAAAGGAGATTTCTGTCCCAGAGTTACCGTAGCTGAGTCGATAATTATTTTATTCTGATTATTATGAATAATATGGCTCCTAGTGTAAGGGTCCATGATTTGCTAAAGAATGACACCTGGACTCAAATAGTATGTATACGCAGAGAGTGTTTTATTCTGCGGAAGTCCAGCATGCTGGGGTCTCCCCATTACCAAGTTAGAGAGACAACCAAGTGAGCTTGCAGGCCTGATTTAAAGCACATCAGGGAATTCTGGGAGAGGTGACATCTATGCTAATCTGTTGGGCCCATCTTTATGGACATTCTATTACTGGGGTGTGGGGGCTGGGAAACTTGCTGGGGAGGTCTGGAAACTCCCAATGTCCTTGCTGGGTCTGTTGCTGACCCATTGTCCTTGCCTCAGGCCAGGTGGCAGGGCAGCTTCTGAGGCCTGGATTTGCCTAGAATTGTCCAGTTCTTGGAAACAGAAATTTAGGCCTAGTCTCCTGAACTGCCAGTCTGAGGCCTGTCATGGAGTCATCCTGGCCTTGTCAATGGGATTTACAGAGGCCCTGTGTTTTCTTTGTCACCACAGTCATCTAGAACACTGTAACTATGCTCTTACTAATGCCACCACATCTCTGCCGCTCTCTCCTCTTCTGCTTTAAGGTTCATTGCTACCAAGTGTCCCCTGGTGTCCCTGAGCCTTTGGTGGTTCACATTCACTTGTGTGATGCCAATGTCTCTCTCTGGGATCTTCTTTCTCTCAGACACATGACCACACCCCTCGACGGTCCATCACCTGCTCCACCTATTCAAATGTGTGCTCTCCCAGGTTCCAGCTAAGGTGTTTTTATTCACAAGGCCTTTCCAGTCCTTCTCATATGGACAGGGATTTTTTTCTTCCTTGAGCTTAAATCTCTCCAGCAGGCAAATACAAGGTGTGATTGCCACACCGGCGGCTCCCCATGTTTTACCTATAGATTTTACCTCCGGAAAGATTTGTGTTTGTTTTGCCATCTTGATCTCCATCTCCAGAATACCCATCATGCCACTCTCATTGAACATTGAACTTTCCAAAGGCAGACTGGAGGGGTCAGGCTCTGATGACAGAAGTGAGCCCGAGACCTCTTTAAACCTCCTTTTCCTCAGCTGTAAAGCAGAGCTCTGGAGAATTTCACAGTGTGCACACAGAGTTGTTTTAATGTTCACATAAAATAGCAAGGGAGAGTTCTTTACTAGCTTTGAAGTGCTCCATGAACAGGGGGCCCCGTGATTATTGCGACTTGTCCGTGATAGCTAACATGAAAGGGAACCAATAAAATACATCCGTAAGACGCTGAAGCATCCTGAGTGCCAAATTACCCAACACCAGTGCTCACACCAGATAACATTTAAGGAACATTTCACTGTTCTGAGCACTTATTATTTAGAAAATGGTGGGTTCTCGGTAGAGCCCCATGAGTTGGAGCGTTTCAGGGACAGAGAAGGAGTAAAAGGGGAGGAGCACGAAGGTGAATGGCTGGAAGGGGTGTAGTCAGCTGACGGTTATGAACGACGTGAGGTTTCCATCTCGTCCATTCTTCACTTAGACCTCACCACTGGACCTGGGGCTCTGCCCTCAGGACACTTTCCTCCATGTCTTTTACCCCCACCCTAGTCACTGCTTTGAAACACCACCTTAAGCAATTCTGACTCGTGATGGTTGCGTGGGTGGGGGTTACTTGTGATGGCCCCTCATGCAGTATAGCCTTCTCATACAGTCAAAAGCCAAGCTGGACACAAGACACATCAAACTAGCACCAGCATAATGTGACAGGCGGCTTTTCAGCAACCTTCTTATAGAAGTAGAAGGCTCGTACCTAAGTGGGCGTGAACCTTGCCGTCTGTGTATAGTGCACTAGATAGTTTATAACCACACATGGCCAGTAACATGTCAGTCAGTTGGCACTGTACCATTGGTTGGCTGGGGTACTTTTAGGAGCCTGTAGCAAAGAAGTAACCCACTGTCTTTGCAGACAGCTTGATGCTCCTCGGAAGTCAGATCATCCCAGTGCTCTTGCTGGCCCCACACTGGGCAGTCATGCTCTGTCACAGTCTCTTCCCAGAACACCTGAGTGGGATATGTCTCACCACCCATGTTTCACACATCAGCACAGGAACCCTGTGGCAGCTTGCTTAGAACGCTGCTGAAATATCTCACCCCCTGGAATGGACGTCCGCCTCTGGCTGACTGCACCATTTTGAATGGGGGCAAACACCCACGCTTGCCTCATCAGTGTGAAAACCCACTGTCTTCTGTGCTGCACTGGATCTGTGGAGCCAGACCCATGGGCTGATGATTTCAGCCTCGGCCATCCAAACACTTCAACAATGGCTTGGTGTTAAGTGAGTTTCTTCATCTGCTGGCCACCGCTGATAGAATTCCAATGCTTTACAGATCAACCCTTAAGTCACACTGAAATGAAAGGACCCAATTTTAATCCTGCAGGATGAGCTACCTGCTCCCTTCAGAAGAGTACTCTCGAGAGGAGACAGTTTCTGCACAAGACTTCCCCAAACTAAGGAACCAGGAGTAGCTAATTGGTCTGACCCTTTGCAGAAACCCCAAGAGGACCGCAGAGCCCTGTGGATAGAGTTATGCTCTTTTCTGAACCTGTGTGTTTAGATAATGATGTCCTAGCTATACACTTTTAATTTTTTTATCTTCATCCTTCTGAGTAGGATTTGAAACACTGACTGCAGGGTTTGGAGGGTTTCCAGATAACAGACTACAGAAGCCTTTATCATAAGACAGGGGGCAAAGGCACCCGGCTGCTGTAACTCACACCGCAAATCTACTCTCAACTCAGAAACAGTAGCTATCTCTGTACCTGTGCACACACTGGCAATGCCTGGCCGACCCAGTGTCCCTGACCCTGAACACACACTGGTAGTGCTAAGTGGACTCCATAGGCTTAAAGGAATAACAGATGAACATGTAATTGGAAGAAGATTGCAGTATCGTGCTAAGGGAGGAGTTGAGAGACAGAGTGTGGGTAAGGGGTTTTATCAAAACACAGTGTATAAGTATATTCTCAAATCCCCACACAATCCAATAAGAAGAGACAAGCTGCTGTCACACTCAGGGTTTATACCACCGGTTTACACTCAGATCTTTGCACTTCATCATGGTAGAAGATATTCGGAGTTGGAGAGGCGGCTCAGGGGTTAGGAACACTTGTTGCCCTGTAGGATGTAGACATGTGGCTCCCACCACCCGCAGGGTAGTTAGTCTCTGCCTGTAGCTCCAGTTTTAGGGATCTGTTCTTAGCCTACTAAGAATAGATTCTAGACTATTCCATTGATGATATAGAGCCACTCCTCCCCCCACCCCGCCACTGTCCTCCCTTCTCACACATCTAAGCTAGGTATCACTGTTTGTTTAGTAAATGTTTCTTTCTAGTGAGAAGGATCAAAGTATAAAGACGATGGGTACAGATCAAAGGCGATCGGATCAGCTCTGGTTGCTTAACCCTCAGTGCCTGTTGTCTTCACTGATAACACAAGTGAGCTGTTTAAGGCCTTCGGGCCCAGAGCCTGTCTAAGCTCTCAGAGAGCAGTCCACCTGCTGTGGAAGCTTCCAGAAGCACAAGCTTAGCAGCAGACTCAAGACGAGGAGGGTTTGGGTTGCTGAGCAGAGCATGCCTGTCTGTCTGTTTGTAACACCGTACGTAATGCAGGGAGCAGACATATCCTCACGGATGAACACCCTAAGCACGTCTGCAAACAAAGCACCATGCTTGTGTGTGGAGTGTGGTCAGCTTAGAATCTGGGGTTCTACCTGGGCTTACCATGTTTGGGAGCTGGAGTGAGTCTGGATTGACACCTGTGAGTACAACAGGATGTGGCTTAGCCACAGGGGAGGGACAGCTGTGTCAGAGATCTGGACCTCTAGGTATCAAACAGTCAACATTTATTCTGGGGAACAGCTTCCAAAATCGCTCTCCCAGATTGTTCTAGGTGACGCTGGCTCAATGCACTTCAGAGCCTCAGAAAATCATTCTCTTTAGTTTTACATGTGAATCTGCTCATTCTAAAGCTAGCTCTATCTACATGCTGAACAGTGACTCAATTCTAGCCAGACCTCCTGTTCACAGGGGCTCCCTCTGATGTCGAAGCACCAAAAGCTACCCCCATCATCCAGCTTTTAATTCTCAAGTTTACATAGGATTTGAGGTCATCTGACAATGGGCTCCCAGAGCAGAAGATCGAGGGAGGGGGTAAGTTTGCCTTCTAGAATCCTAAGACACTTATTGTATCATATTATAATTTGAATACCAATGTAGCCATTCTGACAAAGACACAGTGGAGGTGAAGCAATAAGTGGCAGCAGATGACATGAAGTGAACACTGAGTCCGAAGCACCTCCATCATATGAAGAAGCACCGCCCGCCTGGCCAGGACAGGCAGGATGGAAGTCACATAGAAGAACTAAACAATACGGCTCAGCTGCTGGGAAGAGGCAGGGAGAGTGTGGACAAGTCACAGTTGTGTAGAAGGGAAGTGGGAAGGGCCTTATGCTAGGAGATAAAGGACTGATTAGAGCCATGAAGATGATTCCCAGAAAACCAGTAATCAAAAGGATTTTCAGCGGTGGTCCAGGTCACTGAAATCAAGGATGGGGAAGAGTGTGGAAGGTTCCAGTTGTTTTCATCCAGGCTCTTTGCCATGAATACATATTACTTTAATTGTTCTCTCTCTCTCTCTCTCCCTCTCTCTCTCTCTCTCTCCCTCTATCAATCTATCTATCTATCTATCTATCTATCTATCTATCTATCTATCTATC
>NW_021604656.1:7958086-7976890 GCF_004785775.1 Grammomys surdaster
ATCTATCTATCTATCTATCTATCTATCTATCTATCTATCTATCTATCTATCTATATGTGTGTGTGTGTATATATATGTATATATGGATTCACATATATAATATATAGTATACATACATATTTAATATGTATACATTATACATATTATAATATTATATAATATTATATGAATCCTGTAAAATTTAGAAGTTCCATTTAGAAAAGAAGACAGTAATATATTCTGTCGAGGAAGACCAAATAGCAAATATCTGTCTGGTTTGGCCTGAGCAAATGGAAATTTCATTTGTTTTGACCTAAATTGTTTTCAGCTTTGGACTTCAGAGCAGACATGTCTGTACATGAAGGTCCAGGGTCTGATCCAGCCATTTGGAAAATGTCATGATTTGTTGCATCTGATGATGTTCTTCTTTCGATGAACGTTTCTGTCCAGCACAGCTTGCAATGGAAACCCTGAGTGTTGCAAGGCTAGCCGTTAACCATGGCCTGACAGGCTTTATTCAAACTTCTACACACTCTTAACTCTGTATATCTTATGTCTGTCCAGCTCTTCTTGTCTTTTATAGGTGTTATTTGTGTACTAGTCATCTCCTAATTGAACCACTGTCATCGAGGGAAAGAAGTGTAGTCTGTAAGAGGAGGGAAGTATTTGTTTGGACCTTGAAGGCAACTGGAGCATGGTTGCTCACTTTTCAGGCATAGCTCCAGCCATGTGACTTGAAGCCCCTCCCCCCCAATCCTATACTCATGTGAATGGAGAACAGAATTTCTCCCTGGAAGGTTTGAATATGGTAATGTGGGCAAAAATGTTTAACACAGTGCCTAGCACACAGTTTATTCATAACAAATGTCCATTGAGCCTCTTCCTTCCTCTCTAATCTCCCGTATCACCCACCGCTGTCCTGTGTGCACAGACCCTTAAATGGTGGGTGGTAGGGCCAGGGAAGGATGCTGGATTGCAAGATTCTGGAAGTGCTCTCAAACTCTTTCCAGCATATCACATCCTAGAACCTAAGTCATCACACAAGCACGTTAAAGAGCTGTCCTAAGCTCTGCTGCAACACGTGTTAACCCCACAGAAAGCTGTGGCTGTGCCGAGCTGGAAAACACCTGGGATACATCCAAATACATCCAAATAGCTTATTCCATATTTCAGAAATTGGCCATGTATCATTGGGTACAAGCACAATCTTGCAAAGCCTGGGAGAGGCCTGGGAATCCCATGGTTTCTCTGTGTTTTGTTTTTTGTTTTTTGTTTTTTTTTTTTTTTTGCTTTTTCCCTTTCTATTGTGTTTAGAACTCTCATCATAAGGGTTCCAGCCTGACGGTTCAAAGTTGACTCTGGTGACCTACTAAGTCTTTCCTGAGTGCCCAGTTACACAGCATTTTGCTGTCCCTCCTCCATTCACCACGTTCTGAGTATACCCTGTTACATATGTCCTTCTTGCACGGCCCCTCCCCATTACAGCAGGTGCACAGGAGAAAGATGCCCAAATCTTTACATCACAGCACACTGCTCATTGCATTGTTCTTGACTGATCATGTGACAGAGTCAAAACATTCTCCACACATCCTTTTGTAGGGACTCTGGCAAAGGACCTCTCTTACTAAAGCCGATCAGGAAGCTTTGGGAGACTACTGATCGTGTCCACGAGAAAGGAAAGGAGTAGAGCAACCCAGAGGCAACACAGACATCACAGTAGAACTACAAATGGAGGGTGGTATGCACAGCCTGGGAAGAGGCAGTGAGCAGGGTGTCACAGGAAGTTTGGGAGCCTTGGGGGTAGGTAGAACTTCAGAGTTCAAGGGTACAGAGAAGACTGTCTGGCCTACCTGCCAGGATCCCGTACAATCATTCTGTATAACGATTTTTGAAAATACAAACATTGCCGGGGCTGACTGACAAGTATTGTCCCAGCAGGGAGAGCTGTCAGGGCAAATCAATCCAATTCTGCCACATGCCAATGTGTGGAACAGATATAATTTTGGCTGTTCGGTGATGTCAAAGCGAAGGATGTGCCGTCTGTGTATTTTGAAGTGTGGCGTTCCTTTCAGTCTAACAGCTTGAAAGATTTCTAGGGCTCACCACCCCCTTGCCTAACTCTGCCAAGAAACCGCATTTAACTTTAAATAACTCCACCACTTTACCTGCTGTGATGCTTGGGTTACATGAAACGAAGCTCCCTCCGCCTCTGCCATTCTGAGGTTGGTCCTTGGGTGCTGGAATTGGGTCTGGGATGAAAAGCGCTTTGTTGCTGCCAGTGGATGCTGCATAAACCATCCAGGCAGATTCCAGATGCCCTCCCAGGAGGGTTGAGCCATTGCAGGAATCTGCCTCATCCTTGACTGCACTGGGTGCACAGCTTGAGTCTAGGACTTAACAAGCTTTTGGGAGCCCTGTTCAGTCCTCAGTGCCTATTGCTATATTTGACCTAAGGCAAAATCCTTTAGATTGTTGGTTCAGGTGGTTCACTGAAAGTCTCTGCTGTTTTCTGTACCCCTCCCCCACCCTGTACTCACAGCACCTGCCCTGGGAATTTCCTGTTATCTCCACTGTCTAGTTCTTCCTCTTCTTTCTGTCCTACCTGTCCTTTTTTTGGTACCCACTTAACCTTTCCCTCCATCACCCCTCTTAATTTGCACATACCCAAAATCTTAACATTTCTCCTGGCTCCCACCCCTGGCGTTACCATGCTATCTCTAGATTGATCTGTCTGCCCTTGATCCTGCCCTTTGCTGCCCCAAAGCCTCCACAGAATGGTCTGAAAGCATCTTCCTCTTTCCTACTCCACTCATGGTTGTCTGTCTTCTTCTCTGCCCAGCGTCATCCTCAGCCTTGTCTCCTGCCTCTCATGGATACCCTTGGATCTCCTCTGTCTTTCCCTGTCCTTCCTCACATTCTTTGAGAACTAATCCTTAGTGACATCTTCTGCTCCCTTTGGGACCAGTGGAGAGCAGAGCTGATGACAGCTCACCATGCTGAACTCCATGCCCATGAAGGACAAAGGGTCTAGGGAGGAAAGAAAGGGGATCAAACCACCCTCAGCTTTTCTCCGGCCTCATGAGAGTGAAATTTGCAGAGCTTCCTAGTTGGTCCCCTGTCTCAGCCCTACAAAGTAACCTTGTTAATGGTGTGCACATTGCTTCTTCCCTACCCACAAAGATCTGCTTTAGAGCCATAGAACTGAGATGACAGTGGATAGGTGAGTGACATGCTAAATGGATGGATAGAGAGGCAGGTGGGTAGATTCGATAGATTGATTGATCGGTCGATTGATAGATAGGTAGATTGATTGATTGATAGATAGATAGATAGATAGATAGACAGATAGATAGACAGATAGATAGATGATAGATTGACAGATGGATGATAGATGGATATAGATAGATAGATTACTGATGGGTTGATATATAGATAGATTACCATAAACCATAGATTGACTTTAGAATGCATGTCCTGGAGAAATCCCAAGATGCCATTTAGCCCCATATCAATCATTTAAAGATGAGGAAATGGAAGCTCAGCACAGCGAACTCATTTATCCTCATCTTCCTACATCTTATCGTGAGAATCCTTCTGCATGGGAGCTATCCCAGGCATCCACGCCTCACTCCGCCCTCCGTACTGTCCCACCTGCTGCAGGGGAACTATGACTGATCGTGATGTGCTAAACACTCCCAACTTGCCGCCTCCTCCTCCTCCCTCTTCCCTCCTCCTCCTCCCTCCTCCTCCTCCCTCCTCCTCCTCCTCCATCTCCTTCCTGTCCCTTTCCCAACTTCCATGCTGACTTCCACTGTTATTTCCTGTCTTGGTAACATGCCCATTTCTACATGTTCATGCTTTTATTCATCCATGTCAGAGTTTTGACCCTCTAGTGTAAACTAGACACAGCAGCAGGTTCACGGGGATTACATACGTCTGCTAACTTCATACCCAAAGCGTCTTTGTGTGTACTCATAGGCTTATGGTCATAGATTATGCTGCTGAGAACATGCGGATTCCCTGCACAAAGCTTAGGCCAAGGGTGGCTTCTGTGTTCTATATTTATTTCACTTAAAAATGTTTGTTTTAGTGAAACACATATGGGTGTCTTTCCTGCATGTATGTAGGTGTACCACATGCATGCCCGAGGAGGCCAGAAACGGGGATTAGATTTCCAGGAACTAGTGCTTTAGGTGTTTGTGAGCTGCCATGTGAGGGCAGAGTATTGGACCTGGACCTCTGAGAGGGCAGTAAGTACTCCTAACCACTGAGCCTCTCTCCAGACCCAGTGCTCACTTCTTTTACTGATCTCTGCCATGAGAACTCTTCTTAGGAAAATCACTACTTACCATTAGGACAGAGACATGGACATCAATCACTGGGCTAATCCCTTGTAAAATCACCTTGTCTTAGTCCTTTGAAAATTAACTCTACTGAGAATTTTACTTCACAAAGGGAGTTGTCTGTCCTTTTTACTTTATCAAGCCTAAACTTTTAAAATTATGTCGGTCTTTGGTTTTCTTCAGCAATGGAAGTTAGAGTCAGGTTTTGACTTAGGCTTACTTACCATGAGGGGTCATAGGATCTGGACAGTTCCGTTCTCCTTAGTACCACGTTTTAGTTTTTACCATGTCACCTGACTGGATTTGTTCCATGAGTTTTAGTCTTTCTTCATGGTCTGTTCAACAGAGAGCATTTTGTGAACCAAGCAGGGATATAAGTTGACAGTACCATAGACATCCACACCGTTACCCCATGAGCTCCGTGGGAACAAGGAGAATGCACTCATCCCCTTTCTTGGCGTCAGGGAAACACCCTGGTAGTGAGTGCTTAATGATACTTTGTTTCATTAAATCGACAAAAGGAGGCCTGTGATTCCGCAGGCTGGCAAAGCAAAACCTGCGCTTTCTTTCCTTCACTGAAGACCGAAGACAGCGTCGTAGGGAAGAAGGACGTGAGACTTCCTGTTCCTCACTGTAGACTCTCAGATGTATTATTGAGCTTGTCAGGGCCCTTTCTTTTTGTTGAATGTGAAAATGGAGGTAAGAATGTCCTGGAAGACTGTCACAGAGACTCTCCGAAGTCTCCATACATCCTCTGGCCTAGAATAGCGGTCAGCCTGTGGTGGGAGCCTCTTCTCTCTTTTCAGTTGGAACCATGCTTGGAAAAGCACAAGCAAGTGGATTCTCTATGACCACACGGGAGGTGATTCACTGTGATGTCATCTGTAGACTAGATGTGGCTTTGGACTTCACTCTGTGGGCCGGGAAAATTAACTGATGGCAGAGCACGCCTGGGTTTTTAGTTTCGTTAAGGACTCCTTGAGGGTGGCTCAGTGTTGGTGCATGTCCTGTCTCATCAATAGAATAATCTGCGAATAGTTAGTCTTTTGTTGTCCAGGCATTTTTGTATCTGTGATATTAGATACTCATTTTAAATTTAGTACCAATTTGTATCAGAATAAAAATGTAGATGAAAATCTAAAACCTCATTCGCACGCTTTACTCAATGTACTTCCAACAATTGGGTGCATTTGCCTGATGCTATACATTGAGATAGCCCACATGTACTTGTACATTGAGATAGCCCCCAACTACTGTCAGTCATATGACTGTATATTCTGTTTTTCTCTTTCATGTTTTGTGGTTCGGGGCAGTTTCCTAATATAATAAAATTCTTCATTATGGGATGTTCAGACCATTACAAATCAGTGTGGAGGTCTGAAGTACATCTAGTAGAGAGAGTAGTCACTGTGAAATGTCTTCTTTGCTTCTACGTCAGCAAGGGGTGGTATTGACAGTGGCAAAGCTGCCTCTTGCTACGAAGTTGAGTCTACAGATTCCAATGCTGAGCAGCTCAGCACCTACGACCCAGGAACTAGGAGGGTTACAGTGTCCCCAAAGCAAGCCCCTACTTCTGTTTAGCATCTTTCTCCTCAGACTTATAAATATTTGAGAGAGAGAGAGACAAAGAGACAGAGAGACAAAGAGACAGAGATAGAGAGAAACATCAGGTCACTTAGTTTTTGGCATAAGTAGGGCACTCAAGGGTGTTTGTTTTAAGACCCATGTGCTGGGCAGGCTGTGTCCACGGGGCCAGGGTTTCTATGAAATGTCATTATCCTGGAAATGGGAAAGACCCATTTCCTGCTTGAGACTTTGAGTGGACAGAGCTATAGTTATTTATATCTTTATTAGTTTTAGATTCAGTAGTAATGGATATGGACATGGATTGATACTTTATTGCCTTTGTATGTGCATAATATTTTTACTTCTGGGGGAAATCTATAGCAAGAATTGAATTTTAGCGTTCTGAGGCAGGCGGCAAGTTAAGCTGGGACAACCACTTTGTGGCCTGATGCATTATTCTCATTGACGATAATACGACTGCAATATAATACTGAAAATCGGCTCCTTTCTACTGCCCATGAGGCAAATGACCAAGGACACCAAATTTCCAGTCTGGAAAATTCCATCAATGATATTTCCTTGGGGACCAGGGAGTGGGGGCATAGGAACTGGATAGATTTCAAAGAAACTGTTTTCCATGAAACTTTGCAAAGCCAACTATTGACTTGAGTTTCCCTTCAAACAGAGGAAGCAGTTTATGGGAGATCTGGAAACCTTAATCGTTTTTATATTTACGTTTATTTATGTATTTACTTATTTGTGTGTGTGTGTGTGTGTGTGTAGGTCAGAGGACAACATTAAGCAGAGAGTTCTTTCCTTCCATCATGTGATTGCAGGCAACAAATTCAGCTTGTCAGGCTTGTCTTTAGCTTCTGGGACATCTCGCCACCCCTAATTTAATTCTTAACGTTGAATTTGCAGTGATTTTACCCAAGTCCCCAAGGTGAATAGCTGAGGGTAACTGATTTCAGAGGATGGGAGCAAGTGAGACTTTCTCCTGCTTACAGGATGGACACTTACTCATCTTGGTTTCCCTGAGCTTGCCCAACTTGGGAAATTTAAAGGGAACTGATTATAGTGCCCCTTAAGAGAACAAATTGAAAGGAAAGTGAAGCACAGGTGAAGCACTTTCCTCCCTAAGATGCTCTCTCTGTCCTAGAAACATTCAGCCTAGCGTGTTACCAACAACCAAACCAAGTCTCTCCTCTATGCCTGTGGACTCTTCACTACCACAAAAGGGTGGGGGCAGGGCAGACAACAGCCTAGTGTGCATGTAGGGCTTAGGCAAGTTCCTGGATCTCTGTTATCTGAACTCTAAGATGGGAGGTATCAGGAGACCCAGGAGACCCAGGAGAGACTGTGTGAGGTGGGTGTTCATTTGGGTGATCGGAGAATCTAAGATGTCAGGAAGGGCAGGGCAGAGAGGATGCAGGTTGGTGGATTCCTAAGAGAAGCTTCAGAATAGCGATGGGTGTACCAGGAGGACAGTGAAACATACATGAGGGTGTCAACCTGCTGGGAGAAGCCAGGGCTGGGCGTGGCCTACACTTGAGAAGGCTGCAAAGCCTGAGTGCTCATGGGGGCTTGTGGAATCGCTGACACTGATCCAAGAAGTGCACAGGAAGTTGGGAAGTTGAAGGTTTGAGCTGGAAGAGGGGCACTGCTGGGCTGCCAGGCTTGATGGGCAGAGCCTCCTGGCTTGTCCAAGAGAAACAGAAAGTGGAGCAAATTAGGATAATTCCTGATGTCTTCCATGGAAGAAGATTGAAAGAATTTCTTACTAGCTCAATAGAGCGGGAACCTCAGATTGTGGTTTTTGTTGTTATATTTGTTTCTTTTTCCCCCATTCCTGGCTTTCATCCCTTCATTTTCAGAGAGCTGGGCTGCTCTGTTGCTTACATACTTTGCTTCAGTTAACTGAGTGTCATCAAACTTGTGAAACAAGATCTTTCAGTAATATTTATATAGATAGCATTAACTTAGTATGCAGACTATCCTAAGGCCCTATCAGGAATATAATCACAAAATCCTTATTTGTGACCCAAGGTATAAAAGAGACATTTACTGTATCTGGAGGTAACACATTGGCAAAGGACACTTGCAGATGCCCCAAATCATAACAAAGTCAACAAATGCCAGCAGCCCATCTCCTAAAGAAAAGACCTATGTTCTGCTCTCAGATTCAGCATGGGGAAACTACTTTCAACTGTAGTTTGGAAGACAATGAAGCTGACTGTGTCTTTAACCACCCTTCTGCCAGCTTTTCCTCCTATTTGGAAAAACAATTTTAAGGTGTTAATGAAATGCAAAAAAAAAGTTAAATGTTTTTTTGGCATCTTACTAGCATGTAAAGTGAACCAAGTGGTAACTTAATTTCCAATAAGTATGTGACAGTGAAGGGGTTAAATCTCAGCTTTAAGTGGTTGGTGGACTCACCTCTGGCTTTACAGAACACTCTCCTAATGAGCAGTCTCCACCTCTGACACTTAGTGTGCTACCAGCCCACAGGATGTCAATATGCGTCCTTACATCCATGAACACTTTTGCTCAGAGGCTCACAGAGATCAGAATCGCATGGATTATCAGGGAGGATAATTCCCACCGAATCACAACATTGGTCCCCGCTCAGACTTTATGAAAAGCTACATCTACAAAGGAGCTGTATAAAGGATCCCACTGTCCACCACAGGCACGGATGCTGCAGTTCCTCTGCAGAACAAGGGAGGGAAAGGGCCCATCATGGTGACATGGCAAATCTCATGGCCTCTGTTGAGTGACAGGTATCTTTGTTTTGTAGTTGTTCAGCACATCAAGAGACACAACATCGTTCTGAAGCGGGAGCTTGGAGAAGGAGCCTTTGGAAAAGTTTTCCTAGCGGAGTGCTATAACCTCTGCCCGGAGCAGGATAAGATCCTGGTGGCCGTGAAGGTAAAAGAACATTCCAGAATATCTCTTTGTTCATGGTCCACTAAAATGTGGGGGGTTGATTCTGTTGTACTTTAGTAGCTAGTCCAGGAGTACATTATGTCTTCCAAGGGACACATGTATTTAGGTTCCTTTGCTTAAATGTGTAGCTAGAAGGGCACCAGGGCACATTCAACTGTTCATCAGAAGTACTTCTGGCAGGAGGCACAGTGGGAGCTCTCCAATTTGCAGGCCATGCTTAGCTCTAGGCTACTTTTCAAAGTTATACTTAGAAGATTCTAGATCCAGGTCAATAGGATCAAAGAGAATTCAGTCAGCAAAGCTACAGTGCAAGTTTCTCTCTTCAGACTCTAGATGCTGGTGACTCCCCAACATGGGACTTTTGCATTTTCTAGATTCAAGAAGGAAGGATTATTGACTCCGTTGCATTGATCTTTCCGATATA
The DNA here is from genome assembly GCF_004785775.1 of Grammomys surdaster. Classification (NCBI taxonomy): domain Eukaryota; kingdom Metazoa; phylum Chordata; class Mammalia; order Rodentia; family Muridae; genus Grammomys; species Grammomys surdaster. Next base: position 7,967,345 of record NW_021604656.1, read on the forward strand.
CCATCTATATGTGTCCCTTCCAACTGTCTGAAGCCACAGGATGTTTCTGAACAGCATAGACATGGTTTCAGCAAGAGTCGGGTGGCATCTCCTATAGATGTCACCACCACAATGTAGGGTTTCTACAAAATGAAGAAATCTGAAAATCCTCCATCACAGTCACATCCTACAAACTAAAAAGAGGAGACCAGTACTTCAATAAGATAAGCAATAACATTGAAAATGATACTTTTCCATTGAGCTTTGTAGAGCTTAATAAAAGTACCATAATGGATGGACTTAGGCAGATCTTTGTAACATGAATTATATTTTTTTTCTGAAAACTCGCCAAGGTATTTTTAATATGTGGATACTAAACATTTGAAAGTTCATGCAGTTGTAAAATGAGTTAAGTGTGAAATGGATGTGGCTAAAGTTACAAAACTCAACCTCTTAGGTTAATGAAAGATGGCTGAGTTATTGTTGTTGTGTCATGTTTCTGCCAAACAGGGACCATTTGTATGAATCATATTTATTTAGTCAGTATAACCTAGGCAACATTTTATTCCCTTAAGAAATCAGGTGCATATTCCACTATAATACCAGGCTTTATTATATTATACACACATGGATAGATAGCTAAGAGAATAAAATTATTCTTAAAGTCATCCATTCTAAAAAAAAAAAAAAAAAAAAGACAGCTTGCCGATTTTGTTAGTTATTCCAGCTAGAAACATTGTACATTTTCCTTTCCTCGTGATCTGAAAATTTTCAATAAGCCCTATCCAGAGTGGCGTGGTGTTTATGAACTCCTGGAAAACCCTTAAGAGCCACAGGTTTCGATGAGTGAAGAGCCTATGGTTCTAGGAATTATCAGTGTGGCAAATACACATTGTCTCTCCAACAAAGGAAAATGGATGGGGGCTTGAGAAAGAAAAGGGAAAAGAGGGCTTAGAAGCCGCCGCAGGAAGGACTGGTGGCGGCTGGAAGTAATTAATTCTACTCTTCTTTCTGCCTCCTTCCTTCTGTCTCTTGACAAAGTCCCCTCCCCCCCCTTTTTTTAGCATACCATATCCAGGACATTTGGCAGTGTCTTATCTCTAGTTTCTGCTTTTTGTGTTTAATCTTCTTTACCTTTGGGGATAAATGAGACCAAAGGCGTTGTTATTTCTGCAGTTTTGTAGATGTCTGTGTTCAGGCTGGAAGATTCGCACAGCGTCTACCCCAGCCAAGTCATCTCTATCAAACCAGGAAAATGGAGACCTGTGTCTGTCCATGTTGGGTCCATGTTTTAAACTCTATTTGGAGGCCACTCAGGAAGCCTACTCAAGGCTTCAGACTGAGTTCATTTAACAATGGGGTACATGTGACCCCCCAGCCCCACCCCACAGTATGTGAAAATGCTGGGTGATCAGGGGATTCTACATGAGAGTGTGGGAATAGCCGAGAGACCCTGGCCAGGCATGTGGGCATCATCCAGGAGAGTTTTCGTTAACTGTAGCCTCTCATCCCCGCCCTGTGCTGACTTCCCGCACTTCAGCAATGCCCTTAATGAAAAGGTACTGTGTGGTAAATCTGGGACATTTGCAACTTGTACATTCAGATCCCTTTGAGCAAACACAAAACCAAAGTGACCTAATGGCTAATGACTAGGGATGAAGAGATGGTAACGACGCTTCCATAGATCCTCAGCCACCCCTGCCCTACCTTGCCCGGGCTTTAGAAGACCATATACCTTCCTGCTGTCCTGTCCACAGCACAGTCCACTTTAAGCCTCTATCTTGTCAACGTTGCCTGTTAGACCCTCCTCTTGTTGTTCCAGCTCGAACTCAAATTCTTTGAATCACCTCACACACACTCTTTCATGTTACCTTCTGGTTTTACCAAGCATGCTTCTGCAAATTAATGACCTGTGATGAAAGCTTGCTCATTAAGAAGTGCTGCAGGTGCAGTTGGGCAGAGAAAGGGTACTTGACCCTTTGTCAAATCCCGACGACCTCTCTTTGCCAGTCTTCTCAGAGTTGAAATGAGATTGCCATCTCAGAGAAGAAAGACAAAGAAGCCGTAGATTAAAACACCACTCTCGCTACATGGCCACAGACCTGAGGAGCTTCATAGCAGTGACCTTGAATATGAATGTTTGTTAAAGCAGAAGCTTAGTTACTATAACTCAAGCTTTCGTCAGGGGACCATGTCAGCTCTCTGGAATGCAGAGGTTGTATCTTCGTGAGCTCTGGGGTGAATCAGGTCAGAACAATTTGCAGACCTTGCACAGAGCCTCTCGGCAACCTAGGTGTACTCATGCCTACGGCTTTGGTCCAACTGAAAACGTATTCAGAACTAAATTAATCTTGGAGGAAAACATCCATCATTCTGTTCTGGCCATAACAAACAGATTTATGTTTTGTGTTTCTTTTTATTTTTTTTTAAGCAATGTCAAACTGAACACATCTTCCAGGACTGCGCAGCCTCTCACATCTCTGGAGTAGCTTGGGTTGCTCCTATTCCATTGGATGCACCCAGGGATGCTTGACAGCCTTTCTGCTGTTGCCTAGCAACCCCTGCAGCATTGACTATGCATGCTAAGAAACTGTAGCCATTGTCCTTTTCTCTTTTTGGAAATAACTGACAGTGGTTTGCAATCCAAAGCTCTCTGTGCAGACTGACATATGTCAGGTTTAGGTGAATTCTGGTGTTGATGCTCCCGAACACTTGAGGAGCTTGAAGGATCCAGCGCTCCAGGCCATGTGCATGCCTTCAAGGGCACACAGGCTGAGGACTCCTCTCTCTCTGGCCAGAGCATCTGCTTGTTTAGATTCAGCTGGATTGCTCTTTTCTTGATTATGTGGATGACCTTTGTTTCTCAGTGAAATGGATTTGTCAACCGTTTTCCTCTTTACGTTGAATAATAATAATAATAATAACCATAATAACCATACATACGTGAGTTCATACATACATACATACATACATACATACATACTTTCATAGGAGAGAAGTGAAGAAACCAGTCTTTGATCAAATCCAGTTACTTTACCTTTGGGTTACTCGGTTGCCAAGGAAACGCTCTATCGCAGTTTCCCTTGCAATAACTGTCGATGCATCAGCTATTTTTGGCTCCATCTAACATGCGTCTCAATAACTACCCTTCCTACAACCTTTTTTCTTGTACTATGAATGCAAGATGATTTTTTTTTTTTTTGGTTTTCAAATAAAGGCGCAAGTCTTCTTTGTAGGATCCATGCCTCTCCCTGGCTAATTCTGGTTTATTTCTAGAACCAAGGAATGCTGAATCTGAGAGAGACCTTTAAAATCATATACATAAAACCCTAGCCTCGTGTTTTATGGATGAGAAATCTAAGACCCAAGGAAGCCAAGTGACTCTCTCAAGGTATTAAAAGTGTTGGAGACACACACACAGGTGGAGTCTTAGCAGACTCAGTGGGCTGCTGGGTGGGTTCAGCAAACACTTTGCTGAGAGCAGACTTAAGTTTTATACTTTTAAATTTTCTGAATTCCTTCTTTCCCACAGAGGAAATAATGGTATTTTTCTCCACCTAGAATTCGGAAAGGCTAACTTACAAACTGTCCTTTCACCAGGCCCAGCACAGCACTGCCACCATGGCCAGTCCTTACCCAACCCCCAAGAGCAGGCAACTGTAGCTCCTGTGTCTCAGCTCACGTGTCTCTTTGGAAGGCTTGTCCTTTCTTGTACCCCAACTAGATCAGACTCCTGCATGCTACCAAGATATCTTGAATTGGCCTTTACAGCATAGCCAAGGTTTTACAACCATGTATCAGTGTGTTTACTCAATGAGTGACATCACATGTCTGTGACCTCTTTTAGGGTGTCAGTCACGCTCTCCATGGGGGAGCCATGGCTTTGAGTACATTGCCTAATATGTGGTATGATGTACAAAAGAAATGTTCATTGAATGAATGAGGAGACGTTAGTAGGGGAGAGGGTGGGAACAGACAGCAGAAATAGTAGAATTCTGACGTGCTAGAGTTGACCGTTGGCATTTATCTCTGGACAACAAAGCGGTTTCATGAAACACTGATGGTCACAGCTGAAGGAAACTGTAAAGATGTCATATAATATTAATAATCTAATATAACGAGAAATCGTTTTAGAAATGGTTGAATAAGCTACATATGGTGTCATGCACTTAACAATCCCTGCACTTGGCAGATGCAGGCAATAGAACGATCCAGTACTGAAGGCCATCTTCAGCCACATAGTGGTTTTGAAATCAAGTGGGCCACATGAGACCCTGTCTCAAAAAAGAAAGAGAAAGGGAAGTATGGAGGAATAGTTATATAGATACAGACAGCCATTACAAATGTTCTTTAGCTAACATTTAAAAAACAAACAGAAATCCAGAGGGCTTGAGGAGGCTCATTAGTTCAGAGAACTGGCTGCTGTTGCAGGGGACCTGTGTCACATCTCCAGTAGCTACATGATGACAATCATCTGTAATCCCACTCTCGGGGGATCTAGCACCCAAAAGAAAATAAAAGCAAACTGATGAAATAAAACCCAGAAATCCAGTGATCGGTGGTGATCCACCCAAGGTCAAACAGCTTGCATGGACGTCATTTAATGTCAGAGCTGGGACTGGAGCCCATCCTGCATTCACTGTGGCCACATTTTTATTTGTTAAGTTCCATGTGTGCTTTGGCAAACCAACCTGAGGAAATTTAATACGATACAGCTTCTAAAAAAGTACAAAGGAGTAAATTTTGTATGCAAGGACAGGAGGCACTTTCTTATCTATACAACTAAAAGTTTAATGTCAGGGAATAAGTAGGGGTGGGAAACTGGATTCCCAGGATAGTTTTGACTTCAGGGAAACACAAGCAAACCTCATACCTCATACCTCATAATTGACCTTCCCTAAGAGAACACAAAGATCCTTGGAAATCCAAGTCAGACTGACCTAACCAGAAGGGACAGGGACAGTGCTCTAGAATGCCACACTGCTAGAAAGCCTTGCCACTGTTAACCTGGCTCCAGGCGCCAATGGCTTCAGAAAGCCACCCAGTGCCTCCTCATGCTCTCTCTCATCTCCTGGCTTGCTCTTTTAAACACAGACTTCATTGTCAGACAGGTTCACTCTAGACTGTAGCATTGTTCTTTTCATTAGCTTGTCTTGAGTTATATCATAATGAAATATTCCGATTCCCCAGGCACGAGTCACACATTCATCTGTAGGAATGGACAATGGGGTGGGCCCTACAGTGCACATGGACTGAAGATGAGGAAAATAAGGGTTGCCTGGGGGAAATATCAGAGATGTTGTACTATAGTCTTAAAAAGAGATCTGTTGGGCAAAATACAAAAGAAAGTCATCTCAAACATGAATCTTTGCTATGATTGGGCTATTTGGGATCCATGAGCTTGCTTATGCTCTGAGGAAGTCTTTGTGACCGTCTTTCCTCGCCTCATCAGCAGAAGGCTCCAAGACCCCTCTGGGTTTCCAGTACTCTCTTGTCTGTGCTCTCTTGCCTCAGTTGCTCTCTGATGTTTGACTGGTAGAAACACATCAACGCCTGGTGACGCTGCCCCTAGTGTTTCTTGGGAAGAGGAATTTGGGGATCAGTTTTCCCAGCCCATCATTTATAGAATCCATTAGTCTTCATGCCACAGCATCTACCTATAGTTTAGTCATCTAAGGTGGCCACGGGTACCAAAGATGCCACTTCCAGGAAAAGAAGCAACTAAGGTTACCTGTCTCCAAACATGTATAAGGAACTGAAGGATGAGAGGCATAGCCTCACTCTCTTCCGTCCTGAAGCAAAAGAAAGATTCATAAATGACAGGACACACAGGGTTTCATAAATGACAGGACACACGTCTCTGCCCAGCAGCCTCATGTCTAAGACAGGTCATAACTTCCTTCCTTTCTTTCTTTCTCATTATAGTCACCACGCCCTCCTGCACATCCTGACACATCAAGAGTCCTGCTCCTGCTTTTTTCTCTCCCCCCCCCCCACCCCGGGCTCCTTTTTTACTTTTTTTTCCCCATTTACACTGACATGTGAAATTCTTGTCTCCACAAAATGGAAATTTATGAAGAATTATTGTATTTAAGGACACTTGTCAATAGTTCCCTAAAAGATCATTTGTGTGTTTTAATGAGACACGGGTTGTGTAAAGCACTGTTTGTTGGTTCTTCACTGGGCTCCTGGAACAGAAATCACAGAGCTTTTAATGATGGTTTGCTAAAGGTTGGTCGTCTTTGTTGTCCAGGCATTAATTAATTAGTGGCTCTCTAGTCCTCTTAGATGTGTGTGTGTGTGTTTGTATGTGCGTGTGTGCACATGCACACATACGTGTATATGTGTGTGTTTGTGTCTGTGTGTTTGTGTGTGTGCACATTTGCATCCATGCATGTATGCATGTGTGTACATGCACATGTGTGTATGTATGTGTATGGGTGTGCACTTGTGTATATGTGTGTGTATGTGTGTACATGTGTGTATCTGTGTGCATATGTGTCCACCTGTGTGTATGTATGCACCTGGGAGTGTGTGTATGTGTGTGTACATACATGCGCCAGTGCACTCATAAGATAGAGAGCAGGGCTTCCCTATAAGAACCCCTTATGTACTTCAGTCGCTAAAGAACTCCCTTAAGATATGTTTCTTAGCAACTTTATTAGCCCTTGATCAGACATAGTTTTGTCTTGTCGGTCACTTTGGTGACTGCTTTCTGGGTGATCTCCAATTTAGTCATATGTTTTCAGAGGCACTAAAATCAAGCCAGAATACTTCACTCTAATTGGGAATCAAACTTGGACCACGGCCTGAAGAACATCGAATTCCAGCTTCTACACACACACACATACACACACACACACACACACAGACACACACAGACACACACAGACACACACAGACACACACAGACACACACAGACACACACAGACACACACACACACACACACATACACACACACACACACCAGGGGCTCTAGTTATCTTTCTCCAAAGAGAACCCCTCTGGCATCAAAGGCAGCTAGCTTGAGGACTCACCTCATCCCTCTGTATCTCTTGGATATATGAATAGAAATAGCTGGGCACCCTGTTAACTTACTGCTACATGATAGACTGACTCACAGTCAAGCCAGGGTCCGTGCTGAGCCACCAGCTCCTTCATGTCTGGTGACCTGACTCCCAGTGATGTGCCAATGTGTTCAGAGCCTGCACATACACTTCCAGTTGATCACACTGCGCTCAACTTCTGACTTCATCTCCCATTTGATGTTTGTTTTCCTCTTACTGTCTCTAGGCTTGTTTTCTGGCTCTGTAGGTCAATATTTCCAATTATGTAGTTGATGTGACGTGCAGGCATCAATTTTATCCCCCAGATCACAGAGTCTTTTAAAGCATGTGTGTTAGAACCTAACTCAATGCCTTCCTTTGTTACATTTGAGCCCAATAGCCAGAGACTCTGAGAAAATAAAGATAGTGACAATCAACAAACTGGTCATGACTCTTGTGTTTGAGACTGTCACTTAGCACATGATTAAAGTTTTTCTTTCAAAGGCCATCTACAGACAGTTAGTAGAGTTGACATAAGTATTATTGGTTTCTAGTACAGAGAGCACACCGTAGAGTGAATGCTAACATCTTTGTATAATCATTTGGCCTTTTCTTTCTGTGCATCTCTGGGACCTGCCTACTACACTCTGTCATTGCTAAGATTTATTCATACCGAATTCTTCCTCTTTCTGAGTTTACTAAACTGTGCCTCTCCAGAGTCTGCCATGTGTACAATTGACGGCAGCTTCCTTTACCCTTCTTTTAAGAGAAGAACCTCTTATTATGTTTTTAAATCATAGCTAAGACTTGCATATTTGACTGGCTGTTGACTGTGGCAACCTTGTAAGAAAGATGTTTGCCTTAATCGTATCTCAACTCTACACCTTTGAAATGCCTTCCCATGTTCCCAAGACATAGCTTGCTCCCTCAATAGGCTGCAGAGGTGGCTTTTGTAAAACAGTACAGTTCCCAGCAGGATCTGAGCCACACACAAAAACATTCCTGATAGGCACACTAGAAAAGTAAAATTAAAATATTAATCTCATGATATTACTGTAGTTTATTAATTCAACACATTACATCATGTCAACATATTAAGATGAAATACCAGTGAGATATTTCAAACTTTGCTTGTGTCAAGTTTCCAAAATTCTGAGTTTGTTTTTCAACTAAAGCACGTCAAAGTTTGGAATGACAACACTTAACATGGTACCGAGTGGCATGACTAGCGTCTACTCTGTTAGATAAGGCAGGGCTAGAAGATATCGGGAGAGTAAAGGTTTTCTGTGAACAGTAGGACCTTTGGCAAATTAACCAAGCATCCCCTGACCCTGCATGATCAGCTTGGGATTGTCTTTATTTCTTTCTGTGTTTCAAGCATTGTTGGGGGTACAGGAAGTAAGTCTCTTCTATAATCTACCTTTACCGGAGACATAGTGCTTCTGTGACCTCTCAAGTCTGAGAAGAATCTGTGATCTGCACTGTTAAAAGGTCTGTTTTTATCCAGTCTTTCCTTAAGCCACTCAGAACTCAAAGAATATCATCGTTTAGTTTGGTGGGGCACACTGTCATACCCCTATCCAGATAGGTCATCCCGACCTGGCTTCTTATTGGTTTGAAGTTTCTGCTTCATCATTTGAAGTGAATTTCCACCTCTTCCTCTACCCTTTACTTGCATTTCACGTCACTGGCTTCACATGTCTGTGCTAAAATAGTTTGCCTGCTGCTCCCCCATGCCAGCTCTGACTCCGTTCATGCACCAGAGGCCTCCTGCTGGAGTCAGACATGACCCCTGTCTTAATGTACCAAAAGGGGGAAAAGCCCAGGAAAAAGAAGAAACAACACTGTGAGGCAGACATGAGGAAGGGAACAGGAATGCATGCTGATTGATGAAGGAAACCATCAAATGAAGCTGAAGTCCCAAGGTCTGCCGACGGGTGAGCTGGGATCCGCACTCCTGCTCTCCTGTTGACAGGAGCTCTGAAGCCAGCCAAGCCTCCCATAACTGAGTACAATGACAATCAGACACGGTACTGAGACAAGACAGAGGTGATATTTATAAACAGGTTCGATGCAGAACCTTCTAGCTCCTGATTGCTGTCTGGCTCCGATTCTACTCCCCACAAAAATCCTATCCTTTTAGTGCCAAATTCACGATTTTGCCCAAGTCGTTACCACCGTATTTTCCAAAAATCTCTTAAAATAGAATTGAATCATAATTTCAAAGAAAGGGCCCACCATGCAAAAATGGATGGGCACGCAGGAGTGTGCCAGGTTTGCAGGATGCATTTGGTCCATGAATAGTAAAATCGCTTTTGGTTCCAAAAATGTGACTGAACTGCAGTTTCTGACATTGCACTAAAGTCCCTACTGGAGGTGTGGAGATACTGGATGCTTATTAAAATCTTCAGGTTGTTCTCTCCCAGAGAAGCTGCTGCTGCTGTTGCTGCTGCTGCTGCTGCTGCTTCTTTTCCTCTCCCTCTCCCTCTCCCTCTCCCTCTCCCTCTCCCTCTCCCTCT
>NW_021604656.1:7976900-7979370 GCF_004785775.1 Grammomys surdaster
CTCTCCCTCTCCCTCTCCCTCTCCCTCTCCCTCTCCCTCTCCCTCTCTCCTCCTCTTCCTCCTCCTCCTCCTCCTCCTCCTCCTCTTCTTCTTCTTCTTCTTCTTCTTCTTCTTCTTCTTCTTCTTCTTCTTCTCTTCCTCCTCTTCCCCCTCTTCCCTTCCCCTCTCTGCTTTCCCCTCTCTTTTTCTCTTTCCTTCCTTTCTCTCTCCTCCCCTGTGAATCTCTCTGTCTCTGTCTCTCTCTGTCTCTGTCTCTGTCTCTGTCTCTCTCTCTCTCTCTGTGTGTGTGTGTGTGTACCTATTGTGTCTATATCTTTCTCTCTATCATTCTGAATCAATAAGACACAGTTAGAGCTTGTTCAGAAAGCTTTCCTGCAGGATTTGTCTCTGCCCTATGACAAAGACCTAAAAGAATGAGCACCCTTTCTAATAACATGCTAAACACAAGGCTTTGGACACAAACTTTCTCATAAATCGTAGCAGTCTCTGAATCAAAAGATAAAGCCTCTGGGAGAGTGTGGGCCAAGCACCTCACCTCCACACACAGCCTGATAGTCATAGCATAGGCTTTCAGGTGATAACCTTCCCAGGAGAAGTGCCATTCTCTTGCCTTGAGCAGGTACCAATGGGTATCTGTGCATCTTTTATCCTTTGTAGACCCTTGTATGAGAAAACTGAACACAGGAGACCTGGTTTCAGGTTCAGATCACATCAATGTCCTTTAGACAAAGAATCCCGGGGAGCATCCTTCCAGCACCTCTAAGAAGTGGAGAGCAAAATGCAGTTCTTAGAGAAGCAGGGTATGGCCAGGATTTGAACCTGGGTCTCTCAGTTCTAACCTAGAACCTCTTCCACTTGGGCACCATTGGAGCATTGCTAGAAGGAGGAGAGATATGGGACTGAGTCTTCAGAACAGAGAACGTTGAGTAGCCCTCCCAACTTAAAAGCAAGCTTTATCACCTGCTTGTTCCTCTCGGCTTTTCCTTTCCGACCCTTATGTGGGCCAGCATGGTACTTTTTGAGATGCCTATTCACCTTTCTCTTCTGTCCCACACCCTATCATCTATCTCTACTGAGTGCAGACCTTGGATTTCAGGGTTCTCTAGTTGCTTGACACTGGTAAGCAGCTGGTGATACGTTGGTGTGTAGACAGACACATTACCCCAAACCAAAATGTAAGGCAGAGGCAAAGAATGTGAGGATCTGTGTGTTTTCTCCGAGATCGAGGAAAGGGCTTAGCTGTGATGGCACCTGCCCCTGTGACAGAAAGACAAAGACATTCAGTCTGGACCCAGCTAGACTATCTCTGGGAAGCAGAGGAGATATGACAAGCTTAGTTTCTTCTGAGTCAGAGAAGCAGAGACCCACACCCTAGTTCTCGGCTAGTGTTCATTTTGTCATCACATGAGGAAGTGTGCTGTTTCCATGGCAATGACCATCAGAGATTTCCGGCCTCTCTGAGCACTCTTCGATCCAAATCTTCTCCTGTTTCCAGGCAGAGCCCATGGTGCTTGAGGGGGACAGTGAAGGGCCTCTTCACAATTTCCCCTAAGATGCCACTGTCTCTGGTCTAATGGAAGCAACACCTGTGATTTCTGTGTCCTTGAGTCGGGTCACAACTCCATGGAGAACGTTAAGTGCTGACACAGAGCTTTAGTTAGGGAAAGAGCCAGCTCTGGAGACATGGAAGCTGACAGCACTGGCTTCTGCTGCTGCTTCCTTGAGAAGGCCTGGGGAGCCCAGCTTCCTCAGTGACACTCACTTGTGTAAATTGTCACCCTTCAATGCAAACAACATTAAAAACTAAGCCTGTAGTGGACTTAGTGGTGACCAGCACCCGTGCCTTAAGAATGAGGGGCTTGCTCCCCAAGCCTGAGAATGCACAAAAGACACAGCGATTAGCAATTCCACTCAAAGTGACACTGTGCTCTGGAGGCACATTGATTGATTGACTTAGGGTTACACTCAGCTCCATACAGGTTGGCCACATAACTAAATGAGGCTCCTGTTGAGCTGGGACAGCAGTAAGAGTCAGCAACCCTCCTCAGAGAGGCGAGGTTAAGTGTTGGTGAGGTGTATTAGTTCCCTAGGACTGCTGTCACACAGTGACTTGAAACACACAAACCGTCTCTCCACAGTCCAAGCTAGTTTTACTCACCTATAGTGAAGGCATCAGCAGAACTGGTTCCTTCATGAAGTTCTAAGTCACTGATAACTTACGTTCACCCCACCCCTAGCCCCCTGAGCCATACACCATTCTTTCTTCCATTTTCAAAGCCTTCCTTGTAGCAACTTCTATACCATCTAATTTCTTCCTGTCTTTGTATCTGACAAGAGCCCTTGTTAGGCACTGGGCTCACCCAAGCAATCCAGGTGCATCCCCATACATGGAGATCCATACATTGAGATCCATACATTGAGATCCATACATGGAGATCCATACATGGAGAGCCATACATGGAGAGCCATA
>NW_021604656.1:7979380-8075910 GCF_004785775.1 Grammomys surdaster
CCATACATGGAGATCCATACATGGAGAGCCATACATGGAGAGCCATACATGGAGATACATACATGCAGAGCCATACATGGAGATCCATACATGTAGATCCATACATTGAGAGCCATACATGGAGATCCATACAAGTAGATCCATACATGGAGAGCCATACATGGAGAGCCATACACGGAGAGCCATACATGGAGAGCCATATATGGAGAGTCATATATGGAGATCCATACATGGAGAGCCTTACATGGAGAGCCATGCACTAATCATCTGCAGAATCCTGTTTCCTACTGACAGTAACATTCACACATTCTGGGGACTGGGACAAAGCATTGTTCAACCACACCCAAGACAGCAGTCCAGGCAAAGGGGAGAATTTGTACAGGGGTGGTGAGGCAGCTTCCATTGTTATCTGAGCAGCTGTGAACATTACTCATGGTGGTCCTGGCACTGTAGGCCTCAGGGGAGCAATGCCAAGGGATGGACAAGCAGAGACAGGGAGAAGCTGGTTCACTCAGGGTCTGGATTTATAGTTCGTTATATAAGTGTCGTTTCTACATGTTTGTTCATAATCACCCGGGTCAAGATTAGGGTCCATGGGCGCTTTTCCTCTTGTGATTCTGGGAGTTAAGTCTAAGGTTTCATAAGTGCCCGGCGAGCTGTAACACACAATTCTCCATACTTGCTCTCTCCAGTCTAACCTGTATGCGCCACCGAGGCCAGCTCACTACATCTTTGTTTATGCCACGACCCTGGCTTAGTGACAGTATGTGACAACATAGTATACGCATATGACGTTGGCTACAAGCAGATAACTAGGACTCCATGGGACACATCACACAGGCTTCATGCTTCTTACCCCAGCCTGGACCCTGTGATCGTCGGGTGGTTCTATCACCTCTTCCTGCTGTGAGCTTCCTACGAGGCTCTGTGCACCTCACCTGACCTCACCTGTACTTGGACAGGCCCTGCTGGGTTTTGATCACCCGCATCCTGGAAGTATAACTGACCCATCATCTTGAAGCTGAAGGGATGGGACTTTCTCAGTGTACAGGGAACAGACTGGAGAAAGCTTTTAGGGTGTCACATAAAGTCAGAACATGACCCTGACTGCAGCTGGACTCTGGGACTCTCAAGCCTCAACTGTGCTCTTGTCTGAGATCTCTTCAGAATTTATTATTTAAAGAGTCATACGAGCAGGGGCTGGAGGGATGGCTCAGTGGTTAAGACTACGAGAGTTCTCTTGCTGAGGATCCAGGTTCAGTTCCCAGTAGGTACATCACATGCCTAACAACTACCTGTAGCTCTGGTTCCACGGGGTTCAGCACCTCTAGCCTCTGTGGGTACCTACACACACACACACACACACACACACGCATGAATGCACACATGTATGCACTCATTGCTCTGTGCAAATACATCTACATAGATAAAAAATTTAAAAATAACATTTTCAAGGGTTATCTGAGTAGAGAAGTGTGCACAGCACCGTTGAAATCTCAACAGGCACCACAAAGTGACAGACACGAACTGACAGACACTGTGGTGTTCATTGGGCCCAGACCAAGGGTAAAAACCATAAAGCCAGTAAGATAAGCTCCCTTGTAACTCGATGAGAATTCGATTAAGAGACTGCTCTGAGAGCGCTGGACCTTTGTGTACCCGTGAGGATGAGGTCTCCTAAGCACAATTAGTACTTCCTCAGGAATCAGGCTGCTTCCTGACATTTTGTGTAATTAATTAAATACGTGGTCATCCATTTTAGAATTCTTAGGACTCACTGGTGGAATTCCTTATCCAAACAACCTTTTCTTTGTTGTCCCCATTTTGACAGACGCTGAAGGACGCCAGCGACAACGCACGCAAGGACTTTCATCGTGAAGCCGAGCTGCTGACCAACCTCCAGCACGAGCACATTGTCAAGTTCTATGGTGTCTGTGTGGAGGGCGACCCACTCATCATGGTCTTTGAGTACATGAAGCACGGGGACCTCAACAAGTTCCTTAGGTACAGAGAGGGGAGGAGGCAACCTGAGCTTAGCGAGGGGGAGGAGCCAAACTGGGCTTAGCGAGGGGGAGGAGCCAAACTGGGCTTAGTGAGGGGGAGGAGCCAACCTGGGCTTAGCGAAGGGGAGGAGCCAAGCTGGGTGTGGTAAGGGGGAGCCGACCTGAGCTTGAGAAGAGGGCAGAAGGACTGCTCAGATCAGGACAAGGATGGAAAGTTTCTGGGAAGGGTGAAGAAAGCCCAGGCCTTTCATTGGAGGAATCCTTGGTGATGGCTGTATCCACACATGACACAGAAAGGTGGAGGGAAAGGAAGAGCATATTTTTCCTTCTGTGCCTGGTCACTCCACCTAAGCTGTAGCTAATGAGTCAGCCTGCGTTCACTGAGTACCTGTTACATTTAATGCTGTGTGAGAGGGCCTCAGCCTGGAAAAGAGTGCCAGGGACAAAAACTAAGCATTACCCAAGGCTACAGACACAGGGAGCTAAGGAACCAGGACAGGACCATAGATGGTGTTGTGAGGCCAGCCTCTGGGATGCCAGGTGTGGCAGGAGCTGAGGAAGAAGGGAAGCAGGAAACAGGCTGGAGGAGTTGAGTCAGGGGGATACTGGGTGGAGATGGTCTGACTTAAGGAGTTCTTAGATCTAGAATGGAATGCACTGAGACCAAAGATTATGAAGGAAAAAGGAGGCGGCAATGACACTGGATGGAGCTATTGATGACTTGTGAAGGTGGCCATTGCTGACAGTGTTCCCTGTATGATATAGCAGAAAACAGTCCCTAGAAGAGAGATGGGTTGCTCGTACCAGTTGGATTTTTAGTACTGACTTCACTAGGTCTTAGTTCAACGATGACTTCTTGAGAAGTCCCCTCCCTCAGATAGTGGGAGGAGGAGACAGAGCAAGAGGAACCTTAGAGTGAGCAGGAGCCACAAGGAAAGGCAAGTTTGTTCTGTAAATGTGACACTAGGTTACAGAATATGAGGGATTAAAAGAGAGACTTTAGAAGGGAAGCCTCAGCATCGTGTCAGAGTGGCATTCCTCCAGACACACATGAAGCCGGTACTCAGCTCTGGCATCCCTCCAGACACACATGAAGCTGGTACTCAGCTCTGGCATTCCTGAGTAAAGTGTTCTGAGTGATTGCTTACACTGAGCTAGCATGGGTTGGCATGCTGTACCATGGGCAAACTCTGTTAGAAAAATTCTGCTGGTGACCAACTCAGTCATCAACAGGATCACAAGAAGAGATGAGTTTGATACCATGACTTGGGGTTGTTTATCACCTTGGTGGGAACCCCTGATGGATGTCCCCATCTTGTGACTGTCTAGCGAGAAGCATATAAGGAGTTATATAGACACCACGTGACATGGAAGAAAGCAAATAATGCCTTCATTTGCATCAGGCAGATAAGGAAATAAAAATGGATCTTACACGTAAGGCATTAGGGTGGGGTACATGTGTCTCAGCACTGACAAGAGAATATGGATTCTCCTTCCTCTTCAGCACCATGTGGTTCCTGAGTGGATCTTCAGCCCACCTTGCTCAGGAACCTGCTCCCCGAAGTCTCTTACAGTTCTTTCTATGTGTTCCTTTCTTTAAACATCGGCTGGCATCTTTGAAGCATGAATCTGCACAATCCATATATGTCAGTAGAGAATTAAAGCGTGAGAAAAACAAAATATGAGGGTAGCATACTGATTGCCTTCCCCTCCTGGACTTCTTTTCCCTACCCAAGAAGGCAACACAATATATATCCCAAGAACGAGTTTAGAGCAGAAGTAATCAGTAACTTTGGTTCCCACAGCCCACTAGCTCTGCCATCGCTTCCTATTTACTTTGGTTCAGGGATGGTCACACATGGTCCTTCCTGACTTCCTCTCATGCCCAAGGCTGGGACATCTCACAGAAGTCCATGCCTGGGACATCTCACAGAAGTCATCCCCAGACAGCTTCACATGTTGCTGCAAGAGTCACACTGCAGGCTTGGTAATCAGTAAGTCACAGGAGGAATGTCTGAAGGGGGCAGTGCTTTCAGAACTGGCTGTGTGCATTGCTGTCATCTGGACCATTTTTATGGGCTCTGCCTTTGTTACATACACTGTTCAGTTCCTGCCTGGGCTGGACCTCTGGTTTCCCTTCAAGCGTGTGTGTAGGAGGTGGTGCCAGGTGAGACCAGGAGCACATGGAAAATTCAAAGTATTGAGAGACAATCCTAACCCATTATCCTGTGTCAGCCAAGTTTTCATTGTGGGTAAAAGACGAGGTAATGGCTGATTCCATACCCCATGTTGCCAGAGCTAAAGTAAAAAGAAGACACAACACCAACTTGGTTGAGGGCTGTTGTTCCTATGAGAAATATTTTCATCATTCCTCAGGTTCTTCCTTAATCCAAAAATAGCCCTTCTTACGTATTCTGCCAAAATAAACCCACCTGCAATTATCTGCATGAAGTCATGTGCATCTGCATGTTCAGACTATGGTGTGTATGTGTGTGTGTGTGTGTGTGTGTGTGTGTCTGGGTATGTGTGCTCTGTAAATCAGTGTGTGTGTTATGGGTGTGAGTGTGTGTGTATGAGCGTGTGAGTGTAAGTACATATATGTGAGTGTATATTAGTGTATATATGTTCTGTGTGTGAATGTGTGGGAGTGTATGTGAGTGAGTATGCATGTGTGAGAGTGTGTATATGTAAGTGTGAGTATGTGTGGCTATGACTGTGTATGGATATGAATGTATGTGCTTATGTGTATGCATGTGTCCATGAGTGCAATAAGTGTATATGCATAAGTGTGTGTATTCAAGTGTGGAGGTATGAATGTATATGAGTGTGAGTGCATATGCATGTGTGTGTTCATGTGTGCATGTGTGTGAGTGTGTGTGTATGCATGTGTGTGTATACATGTGTGTGTGCATGTGTGGGTGCATGTGTGTGAGTGTGTGAATGTGAGTGCATGCATGTGTGGGTGCATGTGTGTGAGTGTGTGTGTATGCATGTGTGTGTATGCATGTGTGGGTGTATGTGTGTGAGTATGTGTGTACGCATGTGTGTGTGAATGTGTGATAGTGTGTGTATGCGTGTGTGTATGCATGTGTGGGTGCAAGTGTGCATGTATCCATGTGTGTAAGTATGTGTGTATTCATGTGTGTGAGTGTGTGCCTGTGTGTATGCCTGAGTGTATGCATGTGTGTATGCATGTGTGTGTGTGTCTGTGTGTATACATATGTGTGAGTGTGTGCCTGTGTGTATACATGTGTGTATGCATGTGTGTATGCATGTGTGTGAGTGTGTGCCTGTGTGTATACATATGTGTGAGTGTGTGCCTGTGTGAATATATGTGTGTTTATGCATGTGTGGGTACATATGTGTGTGTGTGAATCTGTGTGTATGCATGTGAGTATGTACATTGCCACTCATCCTTTGACTTTCTGACTCTTAATCCTGCCCCAGCTTCCCCACTGCCTTCTGAAGTGCTCCCTTGGCATCCTACACAGGGTGTGGAGAGCTTAAAACTTCAGCCAGCTTGATTCCAGAATCTGCTGAACTCTGGACCAGGGCGGCTGCCAAGGAGCAGACCTCAGGTGCAGCGATGCGTTGCAAGTACAGGCTGTCCTCTTCCTGGGAGGAGACCTGGCCCGCGGCCGCCATGACAGATCTCCAGGCATCTTGGCAGAGCCTGATAAAGCCAGATGTCTTATGTCTCTTACCTTCTTATTCGTGTAAGAACACATACACCGAGCACAGTGTAGCCAGGTCTTACATCAGTGGGGTGGCCAAAAAAGAAGGAAAATTTCCTTTCAGGAGTTTCACAGTTTTTTGCTCTAGAATCTCCAAAGTTCCCTTCTCATGTGGAGAAAGATAGAGGAGTAACTTCCAAGTAGTAACAGATAATTATTCAAAATTTCTAAGCATATAGATGTATTAATTTATGAAAACTGAGTAGTATTTTAAAAGTTAAAAATGAATGATAAACTTTATAATTTTTTTTATTATTATTATTATTACCACTCTTGTAGCACAATTATAAAAGCCAAGTCACACAGCAGGTGATAGAGTCGAGACCCCCCACCATGCTCTCCCTTCCAGAGAAAGTGGCTGCGAACACCCTCAGAGGAATATGGTTTAAGGATAAACAGGGGAGCCACTGTATGAGATGGATAAGTCTTAGTGACTAGGTTGGGTAACAATGGTTGGTGACAATCAATTACATATTTTACAATACCTGTAGAGATGGTTCTATAAATACAAGGGAAGATAGATATCTAAGAGAAATCTATATCAGTTATTTTGTTGTAAGCTTACCTTAATCTGTTCTACACATGCATTAAATACCACACTCTATCCTATAAACCTGTCTAACTGTCACGTGCCAATTGATTTTTATAGCAAATGTAACAGATGAACTCACTTTAGTTTTATATAACCAGAAGGCTAGGGTGCAGCTGGACGGTAACGTGCGTGCCTCATCGATGCAAGCCCTGAGTTGGCTCACTCTCACTCACTGTGCATTTAAACACATAGTAGGAAAGAGGTGTGAGTCAGAGAGCCAGGTCAGGGTGGTGAACTGCCAGCTTCAAGCCATGCCAGAGACCACCTGACCAGCAAGGGTTAGCGCTTCCTGTAGATGCTGTAAGCCTCCTACTGGCTCCCCAACCCAGAGCACTGGGGAGGCCTTGCCACTTGTTAAGGGAGGGGTTCCTCCTGGGAGAAGCATCATGAGTTTTTATTTTTCAAAAGATGCAGGAAGACCTGAATCCATGCTCCTCTTAAGAGCTCATCCAGGAGGCTCACCCATCCTCCCCTTTATTGAGGGACATTCACTCCAGGAACGCAAAGGTGTGTAGAAGCTTGTATCTCAGAAGTGGGCAGGAAAATGGCTGCTCAAGGGTGTGAGAGCCTCCCCCGTCCTCGGGGCTATGAAGAGCCCTGGTGTAGGGCTACCAGCTTTCTTTTGCTTGTGGAGTATGAGGCAGGAGGTTTGCAGAGGTGCCTTCTCGGGAGGGGTTTGGAACTGGTACTTCCTGCAGACACAGGGGTCCCATTTTCTGTAGCTGGCACAGGCTATGGCTGACACTGATCTACTATGTTCATCCCTGAATGCCTAAGTTTGTCTTAGTCTTTTGGATTCCCTCTTAGTTTACATGTCTCTCTAGGTCCTTTACCTGAGGCTGAGATCTCGGTGAGGAATCTTCTGTGAGGTGGGAAGAACTTTGACATCATCAAGAAAAGGAAAGTTCCTATTTACCCCAATTTGCTGTACCTCTCCTTTACAGACCCTGTTTTGGCAAAGTCTCGCTCCTTGTTCTATAAAAAGCTCCCCCTCCCTTCTTAGAAGCACCCTCAAGTCTTCTTTGTGCCAACTCTATTAGGAAGGTGCTCCTAGGATCTGGTTTATAGAATAAGGAAACAGACCCAGGTTATATAATTCTCCTCTGTTGGGACTGGGTTCAAATTTAACAACAGCCAACAGCCTGAGCTTTGGCTTCTGTGCTGTGTCTTGTCTTCTAACCTCCAGGGATGTTTCCTCAGGCTGTTCCTGGGTGCCACAAAAGGCAGCTGGGGGCTGGGGTGTAAGGAGAGGTGAAAACTGTTCAGACTTGCTTGGTATGAAACCAGCAAGTTCCTCCCTAGGGAATAGCTAAGTCTTGATATTCAGCGACAGAGAGAGAACCAAAGGATCACCCGGGCTAATATCCCCCTTGTGCCTTTGACTAATGAGGAAATTACAGATTAGTGACGTTCAAACACTTCCCCAGATCAGGGTGTTAGATAGTGGTGGACTGGGACACGCCCCACGCCTCTGCCAGCACTTGCTCCCAGAGAAAGTAGGGTGGGTGTTGGGGGGAGAGAAGGCTTGGTGACAGCATGTTTTAGAAATGTTAAAGGGAGAGTCATTGAAGTCTGCAGCCTTGGGGGGATAAAGGTGTACCTCGGGCTGGAACAGTTCATGGAAATTCTGGCTCTCTCACTTTCAAACATTCATATGCAGTCCTGGGACCCATAAAATGCATTGGAAAACTCTCCATCTTTGTTGTAAGTGTTTCCAAGCTCTAAAAGGAGACACCCACCTCCTTACTTCCCCTTGGGGTGGCCAGCTTTGCCCAAGCCATGGTGCCCAAGGCAGCAGCATACTTATCAATTTCTGTAGCGCCCTCTTGGGGAGAGTCAAGGGCAACTTAAAGGCTACACTTATCCATAGATCTTTGTTGGGGACTTCTGGAGCAATTAGCATTGGTGCAAGGTAGCCCAGTGGATCACAGTTTAGAGGAAGGGTGGGGCCCCAAAGATGCTAGGACCATGACTTGAGAAGAGCCAACCTCCTTTAAGGTGCTTTTTCTTTATCTCTGTTGGGTTATGCTTCTCGGACTCTGAGAGTGTGGCTAATGTCTGATTCGAGCAGAGTTCTCAATTCCCTGAAACATTAGTATTTTGATGTGTTGGGGTGGGGGTGCTCACCGTTCCAGCCCACACAGCCCTGGCATCCCACTCAGTAAAAACGAGGTCTCTGGGTGCTTTCTTGGCGGTTGGAGAGATAAAAGTGTGTGTGGATTGGAGCATCCCGGTCTCTTCTTTACCCAGGTGAGATAGTGTCCTCTAGTCCCAGCTGCTGAGCGGAGACTGAGGACCCCTGCAGTCTTCCAGCTGAGGTTCCAGCCCCTTGTTTTCTCCCACAGGGCACATGGGCCGGATGCGGTATTGATGGCAGAGGGTAACCCGCCCACCGAGCTGACGCAGTCGCAGATGCTGCACATCGCTCAGCAAATCGCAGCAGGCATGGTCTACCTGGCGTCTCAACACTTCGTGCACCGTGACCTGGCCACCCGGAACTGCCTGGTGGGAGAGAACTTGCTGGTGAAAATTGGGGACTTCGGGATGTCCCGGGATGTGTACAGCACCGACTACTATCGGGTGAGTAGCCGCTCCAGCAAGGAGATCCTCTTAACTAGGAGAAGTCCCCTGTATTCTTATGCTTGGGCTGGCATAAGAAAATATCACTGGGTAGTAGAAACTGACTCCTCACAGTAGTGGAGACCTCTATGATCATGGTGATAGTGGGTGTGACTTCTCTGGCTCTTATCAGAATGCAGGTGGCTGTCAACTTTCCATGTTCTCCACAATCTTTATTTTTATTTATTTTTACATGCATAAGCTTTAATGGAAGATCTCACTTCTAAATCTCCTCTTCAGACACCAGCAGATTGGATCAAAGTCCATCCTATGGGTCCTATTTTCCCTAAGTCACTTCTTTAAAGTGCTGCTTGGAACACAGTCAAGTTCTAGGGCATGTATGTGTCCAGCATGTAAGTGTTAGGGCAAACTGTTCTTCACAATGGCTTTCCAGAGTGTTGTGTCACATTGCCAAGAGAAAACGCATCAGTGTTTACAGGGTGTTGGTCGAGGGCACAGGGGTCATGGATTTAACCAGGAACTTCTGTTTGATGCCAGGAGATGATAACTAGACACCTTGAGAGTTGGACATGTATGAACTTGTTTATATAAATCGTAATCCAGATGACCATGGCAACTCCCTCATAGACCTAGACTGGGCGATAGTAGCAGACTATTACACACGTGTGCACAGTGGGAGAGATTCTGGCAGCCTGTTCTGAAAGCTGATCACAAAAGGGCGGAGTTACCGACAGTGTTTTAAATCCACTGGCTACTTGTGGTTGGCACACTCTGGGTATGTTAGATTTGCAAATGGAGAGGTCTTGGTACTTGGATGCAAAGAATGGGAACATTTCTGGAAACCCAGAAGCTGTAGCAGAGGGAAGGTTTAGCCTGGCCTTGAAATATCCATTTGTTTATTGATTGTATCACTTGCCACCTTCCAGAGCAGGAGGTAGGGGCAATGCCTCCCTTGGCCTTTGAGCAGCTGGTGATTATTTAGCTGAAAGATGAACCTTCTCAGTTCCCATCCTAGGTCCTCTCCTGCTGCCAACTTTGCTACACTTGGTAACTTTGCTATACTTGATGACTTGGTAACTTGGCTACACTTGGCAATTGCTACACTTGGTAACTGCTACATTTTGTAACTGCTACACTTGGTAATTTTGCTACTTGGTAACTTTGCTTCTTGGTAACTTTGCTACACTTGGTAACTTTGCTACACTTGGTAACTTTGCTACACTTGGTAACTTTGCTACACTTTGTAATTTTGCTACAGTTGGTAACTTTGCTACAATTGGTAACTTTGCTACACTTGTTTTAAGAAAATGAATCTATGCCTTGCTCAGTGCTCTCTAGCAGACTGTTTGGTGGTGGCTTTTCCTTCATTGCTTTGATGAGCGTTGCTCATTTCTGGTGTGTGAAGAGTTTTTAGAGGTCAAGTTGGGGGCCTTTCTTGGTGTTTGTGGGAGACGTGAGAAATTTTAATCTCAAGGGTACAAAATAGAAATTGGAAGTAGCACCTGTCTCGAGTCTGTAAGAGGCTAGCTTTTCCCAGACATTTGAAGTACAGATGGTATTTTATAGACACATCTGCTTTATTAAATTTATTTTCCTTGGTGAAAAGTGGGAATGAGGGAGTGGGTGGATGAGTGGGGGAGCACCCTTTTAGAGGCAAAGGGGATGGGGAATGGGATGGGAGAGGGTTGTTGAGGGGAGACCAGGAAGGGGAACATTTGAAATGTAAATAAATAAGATAATCAATTAATTAAAAAAAAGGAAGAAAAGTGGAGATTAGGCGTCTCTCAGTTTCTGAAGAAACAGGTGGGTACATCTCTGAGGTGAGGTTTTGCTGAGCTGCATTGAATATGTAAAGGAGAAACATGTGGTCCAAACAACAACTTTAAAAAAAAATGGACTTAGAAGAAAGAAAGAACTCAATAAATGTTGTGGTTTAATTATTATGCACATAAGTAAGGGTGTATTTCATCCCAGTGTGGAGACCGAGGCAGGCAAAGCCCAACATTCTCAGAAGCATCTCTAGGAAGACAATTCAGAGAACAGACATTGAAAGCTCAAGAACTAAAAAGATCACTCAGTTCAAACCTAAGCAAAATATTTGAACAGATGTTGTTCCAAAGATGACATGAAAGGACCAGGAAGCACACACAGAGATGCTGAGCACCCCAGTCATTAGGGAACTGCAAAGGAAAATGACATTTGGATATCACCTCACACCACTAGGATGCTGAAAAAAAAGATGGATGGATAGTAGTACAGTGCTGTCAAGGATGTGGAGAAGTTAAAACTCTCATCCATTACTGGTGGGAAAGCAAAACTGTGCAGGTGCTTTAGAAAACAGTTTAGCAGTCTCTTAAGACTTTCAAAGTAAAGCTACAGTATAACCTAACAATTCAACCCCTATGAATATACCAACAAGAAATGAAGTTCCGTTGACACAAAAGCTCGTAGGAGAGTTATTCATGATGGCTAAAGAGTAAAAGCAGCTTAAGTATCTGTGGGAGGAACAGCAGTGGGCACCTCTGCATAAACGCTGAGGGGAGTGGGGAGCACACGCAGCCAAAAAGACAACTCCTGCAGGAGGACCTAATTGAAGACTGCCTGAGAGACCAAGGATTGCTGAACTAGACAATGTCAGGCAATCAGGAACTGCTGAAGAGATGCTTATTTAGGGCCAATGGAACACAGGTGGAGGGTATAAAGGACACCCCCACAGATTATTAAAAAGCCTGCAGCAGCATTCATATACATAAATTAAATAATCTAAAAAAATTAGAAAAAGAAAAACATGATATTAAGAGAAAGAAGTCAGCCATAAAAAGCCAGTATCATGAGACTCTGCTTACAAGGAGTGTCTAGAATGAGAAAATCTAAGGACAGGAAGTTGGTTAGTTTTTCAAGGGCTTGAGGGAGGGAATATCAAAGGTGACTGTTTCTGGAAACGGGGTTTGGGACGGAGAAGGCAATTCAAGGATTACATAGTAGTATAAGGTACAACATTCTATGTAGATGTAAACTCCAATGGCTTGTGCACTTTTAATAAAAAAAAAAACCCTGAAAAAGAAAGTACTAGACTCGTAGCTGCCATTGCATATATAAATTAATCTTCAACATTTATGCATTATTTAAACAGTGGCATTTGTGGTCTGCCATCTTTTATTGTTATTTGTTAGAAAACCCTCCACTTGGTAATCAGACCCAATGCTGGGGGGGCAGGGGTGATCTAAGCCTTCTTCTACCTTCAAGGACATCTACACATATATGGCATACATGCACTAACAGTTGTACACACATACATATATACTTAGAAGCAATAATAAATATAAAAAGTACTGAAGTATTTATTGATTACAGAAACTGGTAATTCCCAGTTCTTTATGCGTGAAATCTTCTTGACATTTGCCCAGTTATGACTATGCTTCGGAAGTAAGATTAGAGGCTGGAGAGATGGCTCAGTGGTTAAGAGCACTTACAGCTCTTGTAGCAGACTCAGGTTTGGTTTGGCAGGTCACAACCACCTGTAACTCCAATGGCAGGAGATCTAAACCTTCTCCTGCTTTCAAGGGCACCTACCGATATATGGTGTACATGAATGCACATAGGCACATACACATAAATTTTTATAATAATAATAATCTATAAAAAGTTAGCAACTCCATCTCACATGCTGTGGCCATTACTCAACTGTACTAGGAAAGTTTGTGCCTTTGCTTCACTTGTTCACAATGAGGAAGAGGCTCCAGTTTCCCATCAGCGTTTGTCTTAGACCGAAACGAGCAGCCCAGGAGAAAAAGGTAAATTATGGAAGACAGGAGAGCCAGTAGGAAACTGGGTTATGAGTTAGGCGTTCTGTTTAGCCTTTTTTAAAATTTCAAAATAACGGTTCACCTTTTAACTTCACGAAAGCATCATCAAAGGCCTAGCTTGGGACATATTTTTGCTTATTGGAATAGTAGTGCATGTAACACACTGTTGAGTCTGTCAGGCGGATAAGCGAGAATTACTGCTTGGTTTCTCAGAAGAACTCATAACACCTCTTGAGGACCTGCACCCCCTTGCCTACACACGGAGTACCGCCATTTATAAGCTCCATCCTAACCTTCCCATCAGTGCCTCCTTGTGTGCTCTGCCACCATCTCTAGGTCATGAGCTTTAGTGGTCCTTGTGTGCCCTTTAGTGGTCCTTGTGTGCCTTGCCGCCATCGCTAGGTCATGAGCTTTAGTGGTCCTTGTGTGCCCTTTAGTGGTCTTTGTGTGCTCTGCCACCATCTCTAGTTCATGAGCTTTAGAGGTCCTTGTGTGCCCTTTAGTGGTCCTTGTGTGCCCTTTAGTGGTCCTTGTGTGCCTTGCCGCCATCGCTAGGTCATGAGCTTTTCCTGTCCTTGATGTTTCCCTTTCTCCAGTGTCTTCCACAAACAATTTCTCATCATTTTCTTCCCATCTGCTTCAACAGCCCAGACCACATTTGAGGTCCCCACCAATGTCAGAAACCCTTTCAGACACCGTAACCAGGGGAAAGGTTGGATAGCCTGGTCTATTAGCTACTTTTCTATTGCTGTGATAAAATACAGTGACCAAAACCAACTCATAGAAGGAAGAGCTTATTTTGCCTCATGGTTTCAGAGAGCTAGATATCCATGATGGCCGGAAGGCACAGCAGGAAGCAGCAAGCAGAGCGTTGCAGGAGCTGAAACCTGAACGGTCATAGCTAAGCTGCACACACAAGAAGCAGAGAGGGCAAACAGGAAACAGGGTGGTTATAAAGTCTCACAGCCTGTCCCAGTGATACAATCCTTCCATTGACATTCTCCATTCTAAAAGTCCCCACAGTCTCAAATGGCACCGCCATCTGGGGATGTTCAAACGCAGGAGCCTACAGGGGACATTTCTCATTGAACCCACCACACCTAGGTTAGCTTACATGGAAACTGGTAATTAGGAATGGACGGACTTGTTTGGGAAGTAACAGATCACCTACCTTTAAGAAAGATCTTACTCTAATAAGCACCTGACCGTCTGCTCACAGCGACTTGTGCATGGGCGTATGGAGTGGTCAGTGTACAGCCTTGTGGGGTGACAGTGCATAGCCTTGTGAGGTCATCAGTGCACAGCCTTGTGAGGTGATCAATGTACAGCCTTGTGGAGTGATCAGTGTACAGCCTTGTGGGGTCATCAGTGTACAGCCTTGTGGGGTCATCAGTGTACAGCCTTGTGGGGCGACAGTGCACAGTCTTATGGGGTGGGCACCAGCTCTGTGCTGGTAGAAATAGCTGGTGGCAGCTGTTCCTGGTCACAAGGGAGCTGGCAGCACCAGGAAGCCTGAGCCTGAAGCCCATTGCAGCTGGGTTAATTACACCCTCCTAGTGAAGAGAGAAATCAGAACACTGAGTTAGCATTGAAACCAGCCCAGCATGGCGGGCTCAAAATTACTCTAACATCTTTGTTTTCTGGATTGTTCTAATTAGCAGCTCTCTGCACCAGCCTTCTATTTTGTTTTTGTTTTTGTTTTTTCCTCCTCTCCACTGGCAAAACCCGACATTCAGGGATGATCGGAAACGGATTTGTGTCACATTGTGCTAGGACATCACTCTGCCTGGTCATTACTCTGTCACTGTGGGTTCACTGAATTCTTCTTCTTTTCTTTAATTTGCACTTTGGTAGTTTTCCATGTTTGGGCCTAACATGAGTGTAGAATTAACGTAATCTGTTGGCGACTAGAAAGGCCCAAACATCTGAGAGCCTAGCTTTTAAGGGAGTGTTCTGCCCCGTGATTTAGCTTTATATAGAAGCCATAAGAAATGCTATCCTTTAGTTCCTGCCTTTGTAAGAGCAAGGGAAACGTGAAGAGTAAGTAAGTTGATCTGTGTTCAGCATTTAAGGAGGCAGATGAATGAAAATCATCAAAGCAAGGCCCTGTTCAGAATCCAAGATGTTAGTGTTACCGACAATGAGCTAAGACTTCACCACTGGATGCTCAATACCAGCTTACTGCCCAACAGGAGGAGACAGTGTGCTGTGCTGAGCACCCCAGCCAATACAGCAGGTAGCCAGCCACCTCAGAGCTAACCACTGAACCATCCCATAACTTGGCATTCCTTCCCCTTATTTGCCCATGATGGAGCGCAAAGCCAATGAACTAGACCTGACACAGTGTGAAGGAAGAGCCTAGATAGCGCAAGAAACAGACAAGCAGATGAAAACTCATCAGGAGGGGCTGGCGAGAATGCTAGTCGCTAAGCTCAAGAGCGGTGGCTGCTCTTGCCACAGGCCTTGGTTTGGGTCTCACTCACATAGAAACTCTCAATCCTAACCGGAGACTCGCTGCCTTCTTCTGGCCTCTGTGGACTCCAGGCATGCATTCGGTGCATATATATGTATGCAGGAGGAAGTCATATACATGAAATGAAAATAAAAGTCTTTAAATGTTTTAGAATTTAAACAGAAGCAGCTATCGTACCTTGACCTTCAAAACACATGCTTTTAAGGAATATTTTTTTTTTTACCTAATGCAAACATTTCTAGATAGAAAATTAAGTAGGTAAGTAGACAAACTCACTCTAAAAATTTTTTCAGTTTCTTCTTGTGCGATATAGCAATACTATTCCCTTTCTGAGAGGCAGCATGAGGTAACTCCAGTTCTTCCTCATCTCTTGCTTTCCACACACAGGGCAGATGCTCACAAATCTGTGATCCCTCACTGGTTCATCCAAATAGGTATTACAAGGCAGAGAATCCGATACTATCCGAGTCATTTCCTCTTCTATCGTGAGAGGGGCAGACAGCAAGTCTCCCGTCTCTGAGCATCTGTACAGACTGGTTCAGGGCGTTGTTGATGAAGACGAACCATTGGCAGGAGTGTGCCATTTTAGCTCTGCCCATGATTTGTCAGGTTTGTGTTTGACTGGCTTGGATGCGTGTGTGTCTCAGATACCAGGGCTGCTGACCTTGGGAGCTAGAACTCGGCTGTGAGATGTTCTGTCTCAGATCACTGATTAGGAGTAAGGACGGGAGGACTAAGATGGCTTCCACAGAGCACTGTCACGGGACAGCTTCCTCTGCAGATGTACGTCTAGAACACTTGAAAGTAAACCCAATGTTCATTTCAAGGGAAAACTCACTCTCTTCCTGGTAGACGTCCTCTGTGCTTTCGGCTCTCATTTGTCTCACGTGTCATTTTCGTTTTTTCTTCACCACTATAAAATACTTACACGATGACTCGTGACTTTCAGATGAACAATTGTAGAGCTTTCTAGTTGGGCTCTTTTGCTTAAAGTGGCTTCAGAAAAAAAGATACATTGTCTATTCTTTGAAACCTTCTTCACTCGGTTCTCCCCTCAGCACTTAGAGCACAGTTCAGAGGAACTGTCTGCCTGAGAGGAATCAGAACACTGAGTTCAGGCTAATTCTGTATTAGAAGAGATTTGCATAAATTATTTCAAGTTTCTAAGTTGGTTTAGTTTGTATCCAAGCTTTCCTAAGAACTTTTACTTGCGCTTGTGAGTTTTAGGAGTGTAAGGGCAAGAGTCCTCTCATTCATTCATTCATTCATTCATTCATTCATTCATTCAATAATCATCATTTACTCAACACATATTCAAGAAACAAATAGTATACAGCATACTGAATACAAATGGAGTCTATAACAAAGGTGTGTGGGCTCTACATGGACATCCCACCATAATGAGACAAGCCCTGCCCTGAGGATTGCACTGGGAACCCAGGGAAGAAGCTCTGGAAAATCATAGTGAAAGTCACAGAGAAGCATTCAGCCTGGGATTAAGATGGAAACCCCAAATAGTCTACTGTCTAGAAGGCCTGAACCGGAAAAGGATGGGGGAAACATATCATAGAATGTAAAGACAGGCGACAATGTAGATATCGTGGGTATGACCAGGGAACAGAGAGTCCTTTGCCATGCACCCAACAGGATTTGGGCTGTTAACAAATTCTGTAAGGTCCTGTTGGTAATGCCTATAGCTTTACACTCAACTTTTGAGCTGAGAAAGAGCAGTAGGAGGATCTTCATCAGGAGATGTATTCTGATATGTCCTCGAATCGATGAAAACTGTCTCTCCCAAAGGCCAACATCCCCACCTACATAGCTGCTTGTTCTGTCTGAAGTCACATCCGTTACATTCTACCTGTGAGCTGACAGAGAGTTAGCTCAGTGATCTGTGGTCACAGGCCATTGTCCTTATGGAAGGAGCTCCTCAGGGCCTTTCATTTTTTTTTATTGTGTTTGATGACCTTTGACAAGAACCATAAGAAGCTGCAGAAACTGGAGTATAAGAGCTGACCTGGAGACGCACAGCCAGGGCCTCTGTCCCACCCACATCCCAGCCGAGGAAGAATGTTAGCAGGAGCAGAGTAAGAGTCTACTGTCTCCTGGGGTTCTTACTTAGGAAGCCATTCACCCATCCATTTTGTACACAGATTACTGTATGCGCCTTGGTATAGGAGAGAGGCAGGTGTAGTCATCCTCTCCCAGTTTCTTGGACAGGTGAGGGAGGACTCCTTTGAGTCCTGGGAGGTCATCTTACCAGGTGCTTTCTCTTCCCACACTTCATAAGTAAAGCTATCAGGCCTCAGGCCTCTGTGTGAAATCTGTGTGACATTGCTCAGTCCGTGCAAGCCAACACCAAGAGCCAGCAAGGCAGTGAAGGAAGGAGGGTCGGTGCTGCAGCCTTAAGACAATGCTTCTCGTCTCTAGTTTTTCATGGTCGTGCCAGTTAGAAATGTATTTGACTAAAGGACATCGGCGTGTTCCTAATCGGCGTGTTCCTAATGGCAGGTAGGGGTTGCTTTGCTCATGAAAAAGGAACCAACAGGTGGGCAGTTCTGATGGGCTCTGAGACCTTCCAATCTTGGAGCCACAGAGACTAAGTCTCTCAGCCATGCCCTCCTGCCTTTCGTTGGCTCCTGTGACTGCCAATATCGGGGGAGGGGGAGGTCTAAGGAGGAGGGAGGGGACCTTGTGAAGAGCAGAAGCCTGTGCCTGTGTTTGGGGAAACAATCTTTCCCCAAGCCTCACTTTTTATTTTATACCCTGTTGTTAGAATGAAGGGGCAAGTTCACTTGCAAAAACCTGGAGGAAAGTTGGGATCTGAAATTGAGGAGGGGGAGAGGAGGGCAGAAGTGATTGGCTTTGGCCTAAGAAACCTGCCACACTGACCCTATGTTCTGATAGACTCCGTTTCTTCTTTGCCAGGAGTTCCTGTCTTCGAAATGTTTTAGAGAGAAAGACATCCAAGTGGTTCATAGCCTTAGATTAAGACTGACGTCCTGGGATGGGAGTCTTTGGTCCTTAACATGCAGCAGCTTTTCCTCTCACATCTAAAATTCTCCTGATCTTGGACAATTTGACAATGATGTGCTTCCTGGGTTCCTTCATGACCGAGTTCTTGGCTTTTGTGTCTTGTAGTTTTCATCGGTTTGGGTCTTTATCTGTTCCGGACATCTCTCGCACCCTTCCATATCACACAGATCAGTGAGCACAGCATGCTGTTTGTATCCCCCTTTCCTGGATCCTCCTTCTTTGGGAGGTTTCGACTGCCGTGTCTTCCTCGGTAAACTCCTCTGCAGGGTCTGACTTTGCTGTGTTCCCACTGGTCTCTCCATTCTTCCTGTTTATCGCTTCCGAAGGCTCAGCAGGAGGCCTTTCCTATCTCAGCCATGTCTCTAGCCTTTCAAGAGATGAAACAGTCACGGTGAATATTTGAGGTGTTGCAATGAGTTCTGCATACATCCCAGTCAATCCCACTTCTTCTTCATTGCAAGTGAGTGCATCGCTTTCTGGACATTTTAGATGGGAAGCCATATTGTGTCTTTTCCTTATTGAATAATGCTCAGTGGTCTTGTGTTTCCATAAATATCTCTGACTTCTGTTCAGGCATGCAGCTACATTTCATGAAGATAATTTTATATTTTGTGTGTTGATTTTTGAAATTTATCGAGCAAGGCTAAGAGCATTGGAAACTTTAGGGCCTACCCCAGATTCTTGGAAGTGTGGCGTCTCCACACTGCTCTGTGGGAGCCAGCACTTCTCCTTCCCCTGTGTGAGCACCTAGTGCTGTGGTCTCCAACCTTTCACTTCTTTCCCAGGACTGTGTTCTCATGAGCAACCTGGTGCTTCAGTGAGTTTGGTACACCTTGGCGGGAGCACATGTCATGTCAGAGGATCACAGCATGATGAAAAAAAAATAGAAAGAAAAGGGTGGTGGGAGGTAAAGAAATATACAAACGAGAGAGAGACAGAAACACAGAGAGAGACAGAAACACAGAGAGAGACACACAGAGACACAGAGAGAGCCAGAGACACAGAGAGAGAGCCAGAGACACACAGAGAGACAGAGACACACAGAGAGACAGAGACACAGAAAGAGACAGAGACAGATAGAGACAGAGACAGTAAGTTTCAGATCTGTATCCTGGCTTTCCTTCCTTCCTGTTTATTTTAGCAAGGACTGCAGCTTACAGAAAGGTGCTGTTCACAGTCCGAGTGACCTTCTGACCTGAGCTAAACTCTCAGCTCACCCCCACAGACACACCCAGAGTCTTGCTCTATCAATCTCCCTGGCAGCCCTCAGTGTAATCAAGTTGACAGTGAAGGTCAGCCATCTTATGGAACTTTGAGTGAGCTAGACCTGCACAGTCTCCTGACTCCCCGTGACCGCTTACCTCTCAAGGAGTTCTAGCCGTCCTGACGTTTACTGAGTAACGTGGAAACGGGTTGTATTTAGGTTGCTTAGGGATGAATGTATCATCTCAAGGCCTATCAGTGAGCTGCTTACACTCTGCAGTAAAGAGAAACAAATTCTACAGCGACTTCCTGTGAAGGTTCCCCCTCCCCACCTCCTTTTTAATTAAATAACTTACATTTACATAATACTTCTACAATTAAAGTTTCTCTGCCTACACAAGATTATTACTTAAGTAGGAGAGATTTTCTCCATCTCCAGTGAGTAGTGAACATGGGCAATTATCTCAACCTTGTTGCTACTCTGAGAAGCTTCTCAGGCTCATACATGAGCTGGTTCAAGAAGGCACTGGAGAATCCTGTGGGCAGAAAATCTCAGCAGTGTCTCCTGCACCTCGTAATCTCTTGGCTTTTGTTCGAACCGAATCTTGGGAAGCTCTGGGCAGAGGGACGGCTAGATTAACTTGAGATAGCATTTCATATATACTTCTTAACTGTGTTTCTGCAAGATGTGATCTGTTCCCTAAAGAATACCTCCCTGGGAGAAGACACATGAATGATTCTGTCTGATATTAAGCAGGGAGATACATGCTGTATAGAAAAAGCTGAATTTGGAGGAGGCAAGGAAGGAGGTCTATAAAATTCTATGGGGAAATCAATTAGATTTTGGCTGAGTCTTAAAGGGAGAAAAGTATCAGGTAGGGTTGTTAGTAACCTTAAAAACTATTTCCTATGACTGGAGCTGTGATCCATACCTAATGCCAAAGGGTTCTCGTGTGCAGCACAAACATTTTAGTGTTAAACGCCAAGTGCCACACATGTACTAGATGCTTGCTGATCACACTCAAAGGAACTTTCAGAAAAGAATGGTCCGTGTTCTTCTTCCAAAGCAAGGATGCTGCCCACTGCACTACTTGCATGAGCCAGAAGTTGTGGAGTCCCACCAGGCCATGAGTCAATACCTTGGTTCTGATAACATCCGTCCTCAAGGGGTTATTTCAAACCTGCCCCTGCTCCGTCCGTCCACCTGTCAGACACTACGAAATCAACAGAGATGATCATAGCAACCTGGATGCAGGCGATAACATTAACACACCAGAATTTATCCTCTGCTGTGTGACGGGGGCTTCACACACTGGTGAGCCTGTGGTGAACACAGCTTAGCAGAAGCTTATAGAGAGTCTAAGGAATTTCACTTTCCAGACAGATCGAGGCATACAGTGGGCTCCCGAAAAATATTTATCTGAGACTGGGGGACAACACAGTCAGTGAAGTGCTTGCCGGGTAGGCATGAGGAACAGAGTCTGATCCCCAGATTCTGTGTTTAGAGGAAAGACAGAGGGAGAGCTGGGCACATGGCACACTTTTATAATCTCACACTGGGAAGCTGGAGAACCCTGGCCAATCAGCTTAACTTAGATCACCGAGACCCAATCCAGTGAGAGGCCTTGATACAACAACAGCAGCAGCAGCAGCAGCAACCACAACAATAAAAGGTGGGCTGAACTTGAGGAATAACATACAAAATTGACCCCCGGCCTCCACACAGATGAATACACACACACACCCTCCACACAGATGAATACACACACACACAGGCACACACACACACACATGCACGCATATATACAAAAGAGGTAAAGTAAAAGAATCATCAAACAAAATCCCTTCTAAGCTCTGATGAGAAAAATCTCACTCGAACATATGACCTTACTTGCTCTTTGCCACAAACAAATGTTCAAACTTGGTCACAGGCATGGGTACCTGGGAGCTTGTTTCTTTTCTCATTTTGAAAACTTCTCCCTGGACCTCCACACCTTGGTTTAAATGGAAACTGTGCGGTTGCTCTTAATTATCAAGCTTCAGAAGCTGGCCGGGGAAGCCAGGCTCTGTGCCACAGGCTTGGAAGACCAAAGTGGAAGGAGAGGACGGTCAAGGCCTGCCTGGGCTACAGGAGGAGCTTTAAGCCCAGCCATGCGACTTAATAAGCACTTGCCTCAAAATAAGAATTTCAGAAAGGTAGGACTGTAGCTCCGGGGAGCAGGATCCTTGCATGCACCAGCCAGTACCACCATCAGTGGGGAAAGGCCATGTGCTGTTAAAAATTCTCTCAAACGGAGATGGCATTATGGCCATAATACAGTTTTAGGACTTCCGGTGAGAAAGGTCTTTAAATTTTCCTCAGTACCGTTCAGCCACACCCTGCCATCAGAGCACAGATTACTTGAGTAATGCTGTTTGCCGTTAAGCCCCAAATCTTCTATTTGGACCCGTTTGTGAATGAGTATTGTTTGAGGCTCCCACACACACCGCTGTCCTTGTCTTCGAGGTGAGCTTGGCTCATTCTCTAGGGAGATACTGTCCTAGACATCCTGAACGTAGTGAGTGAGACACACCATCAGCTGCAGCTGGGGGAGGATGCGAATGCAGATGCAGATAAAGCAGCAGGGCTTGAGCTGCCTGCCCAGCAGTCTACGCGGACCCCTGCTGGCCGCCTCTGTCTCTGCAGGGTTGTGTCTGTGTGGGTGACTGGTGGGGCCTTGCGCAAGAAAAGGCTTGCGAGGAGTGAAACAGCTTGTCAAGGTATCCTTGTGGGTGTCTGTATTGAAGTGTCACAGTACGAAGGCTTTTTATTAGCGGTTATTTTAGAAGCCGAACACCGAAACGGAACAGTTTCTTCCCTACACGGCACTTCCAGGCTGGCTGCCTCCCTCAGCACCCTACGACAGCACCAGCCTTCACATAAGGGGGTGGAGAACATGACGTTGGATCCTTTGACGGTGGAGCCTGGCTATGTGGCCCACGCCCTGAGCCCTGGAGATAATTTGGTTCATTCACATGTTTCTGATGACGGGATGCAGCCGCGGCGGCTGCGGAGGATGGGGCCTCGTGCGTTGCCTTTGCGCACAGCCCGGGAACCCTCCTGTTTTGAATGGGTTTGAAGGGATGGGTGCCCCGTGTGAAGGGCAAAGAGAAACCCGGGCCAGCTAAGCCTGGTGTGAGTGTCATTTTGGCTTCCTTCAGCTTATTGCTAAATTCTTCACAGCTCTGTCTTCTAGTGCACAGCAGGTTCTCTCTAGAAAACTCAGTAGACTTCGTTGTAACAAACAATTTTGCCCTGAGAAGACTCCTTTGAGTGCTTTAGAGAGTTGATTCTGAATCTTGGAAGGAAGGGTATTCATTCTACCTTAATATCTCAGTCTCATAGATTTGCCACAGCCCGTCTATACTTAGAGAAGGTAGGAGATGTCAGGGGCATCCCTGCTTATACACTGAAGGCCTAAAATCAGTCATAGGCCTAAAATCAGCAATAGGCCTGTCATACATGTATACTAACACCAAGTCTTGGGTCTCTGTGGATAAACACTGAAACAGATGGCTATAAGCTATTGTAAACAGGCAGTTTTTGTGACAATTTACCAGCCTGAATAGTCATAGGCCTTGTAAATAGGTAGCCTTGGCAGATAATACCAACTTAGATAAGGACAAGTGAATCATAGGCAGAGTCATAGCGACCTGTCCCCTGAACCTTCACCCAGCCGATACCCTGTTCTGAAAGATATCTGTATTCTCCCTGAACACCCACGCTCCAGTGTCATCCCCTTCCCTACGTCCTACCTTTTTGTGTTTATAACCCCTGTGTGAATGAGTATAAATTACAATACAAAAATAAATAAATAAATAAATTATATATATATATATATAAAAGAAAAATATGTTTCATGGGGTGCAGCTTAGACAAAGAGCCATGGGCAATTAGTACTGCTGAAAGAGGGAGAACTGGTCTTTCCCAAGGAAGAGCCCCCTAACTGGTTACCCAATAGCGGGTGGTCAGCTCTGAAAATATATACATACAAGCCACACTAAATATATTCAGCAGGTTAAATGTAACAGTTATGTGTATATTTGTATGATTACAATCATAACAAGAGAAAAGGTGGTCATGAATTTGGAAAAGAGATATGAAAGGGGTTGGAAGAAAGGGAGAGGTAATAATGTAACCATATTTTAATTGTTATGAATTACAAATAAACTGTGTTGGTTCGTTCTTCAAAAAAAAAATCTCAGTCTCAGCCTTTTTTTTTTTTTTTTAATGGAGCCATCTCAACCACCTGTTTTTGTTTTGGTGCTTTGATTTTTGAGACGGAGTCTCCCTATGGAGCTAGTCCAAGCTGTCCTTCAATTCTTCTGCTTCTTGCCTTGGCATCAGAAATCACAGATGTGTAGCCCCTCCCACATCTGTGTTTTCATGATACGGATGAAGAAAATAGTATTTATGGAGGTGAAGTCACCTCCCGAGGTGTCCTGGCATCTTTTGAGGTTACTCCTCCCACTCCCACCCCCTCCCCCAGGAGGTAGGAAGGGGTAACCTTCAAGGTCACTGTAAGGTGGCTTTGAGTCATTTGTAAATCTGATACATGAACCATCATCCATCACACAGAGACCCGAATCTGTTTGCTCCTCTGTCGTGTGTGCCCAGGGCTACATGACTCCGCCAACTCATCAGATCAACTTCTCTGACCCTTGTTTCCAAGTTCACGTAAGTGGAAATGTCTGTTCTGCCCACTGCCTCATGTTGCCATGAGGGCACTGTCTTAGCGTTTTAATGCTGTGAACAAACATCATGACCAAGGCAACTCTTATAAAGATAACATTTAATTGGGGCTGGCTTATGGGTTCAGAGGTTCAGTCCATTATCATCAAGGCGCGAACATGACAGCATCCAGGCTGGCATGGTGCAGGAGGAGCTGAGAGTTCTGCATCTTCATCTGAAGTTGGCTAGTGGAAGACTGGCTTCCGGGTAGCTAGGATGAGGGTCTTAAAGCCCACACCCACAGTGACACACCTCCTCCAACAAGGCCACACCTACTCCAAAAAGGCCACACCCACTCCAACAGGGCCACACCTACTCCAACGTGGCCACACTTTCTAATCATGCCACTCCCTGGGCAGAGCATATCCAAACCATCCCAGGCACTATGGGAAATACAATGTGGGAAAGTGGGACCTGTTCTCAGGACTCCTTTGGTGAGCGTCAGGGAGCTCCGTGCTGATACTTACCCAGGATTCCAGCCTTCATCTTTAGAATGTGGCTCTCAGATAAACCGCACTGAGTGGAGGACGGGTTCCCATGGGTGGGAGTACTGACGTAGGTCTTTTTGAAGATTCCAAGACTACTCTTGGCTCACCGTACTTAGTTTCCTTTTGCATCCCCTGTACCTATAATACGACATGCCACTCTTACATAATACACATGTGTCCACTCTTATATGTTATTGCTCTTGTGTCTCTGACTAAGGTGATATGTGAGAGATTTTTCCAGCAATGTTAAAGGGCTTGTTCAGATCCCCGACTGCCCACTGATTCGTGGACATGTTTCTTGTCCATGCCCTTCTGGCAACCTCAGCCACCACCACTGCAAACACGATTTTAAAAAACAAAATAAAACTTATTTTTAAGATTTATTTACTTTTATTTAAGTGTGCTAGTGTCTGTGTGCAAGTATGTTTAAGTGGTCACCGCTTGCATACAGTGCCTGTGGAGGACAGAAGAGGGCATCAAATACCCGGAACTGGAGTTACAACTGTTGTGAACAACCATGTGGGTACTAGGAACTGAGCCCTAGTCCTCTGCAGGGCAACTAGTGCTCTTAATTGCTGAGCCACGCCAGCAGCCCAACTGAGAGCACATGTTAGCATTCCACGTAATGTGCTCCCCCTGCTCTTTGAGGTTAGTGGACAGCTATCATCTCTTACCATTGTCAGCCACTGTGGGTCTAACAGTTTCTCTAAGGGTGAAACACACACCACAAAAGGAAGCCATCACAGGATAAGGCACACACACACAGTAGAATATGCTAGATTTAGGCAACAAAGGACAGGCCTCAGGTCTTTAGCACTCTGGAAAAGACTGGAGACTCCTGCTACAACGTAACACTTAAAACATTAAAATAAACTGGATGAGGTTACAAAATAATACCATCAAGTAGAAGCAGAGCTATCCATTTTAAATTGCGATGTGCAGTGTGATTAAAACATTAAATGGGACCTGGGGGTGAATATAAAGAGGTGAGCATACAGGATGTTCTAAAATACACGCAGCAGCGGTGATATCACATTAAGTCACCAGGTTATATGGATAGTATCTCTGGAGAGTCTGCTGACACTACTGCGGTTTGTTGCCCATGTCAACAGCTGAAAGAAACACTGGACTCAGAGATGAACAAGAGTATGTGCAGTTCATGTTCATGCAGTCCCTGTGAATCAAATCCACAGAACACACCAGGCTCTGTGTGTTACCAGTTCAGTAGCCCCGTGTTTGAACATCATCCAACAGGGCTCATTATGCAGATGCCATGTATTTCTACTAGCTAGGAGCGTCCATCAAGACCTGATGCAATGACAAGGGGTGGGTAGCATAGTAGTCAGACCGGGCAGACCCTGCAGCTGAGACTGAATAAACTCTCGGAGTTCTATAGACTCAACTTCTTCAACTTTTACCCTCTAGTAGCAATAGTCTTTTTTGCCAGGAGACCTGTGTGAATCTGTGCACCACAGGCATTGCCTGCCTTGCATTAGACAGTTATTATGTCAGCACTCGTTGCTGTTAATTATATGTGAACATACAAAGAGGATAACTCAATCAACAACATAAGAGGGGACTGATCCTGGACAGCCTGGTGTTAAACAGGGCATGCAGACTCTCAGCTTGATTAGCTGAGTTCAGCCCGTATTTCTCCACCTCTCCATACTACAAGGATGCTTGCCAAGAGCCTAGTTGAAACCAATACATCGTCTGCCCAAGGCTGTCCCTAAACTTCTCTCCCACTGTGAAGAGACTTCAGTGACTGCTTCTGTGAACAGGTGGCCCTGGTTACATCTGCTTATGTGTGCCATAGTCATTAATGTAACCACTGATATCAAGCGCACCATACGATGAGAACCATCAGACCTAGATGTGCGAACTATCATCCAATACTGCAAAAACACTGGTACATTTTCATGGTCTCATTTTATAATAGGTAACTGTTACCAATGTGAATGTTTAAAGCATTGTTACAATGTGCTTTTATTTTCTTTAGTTTGGGGGATTATTTTGTAGTTAAGATTTATAGATTCTCATAGCTACACAGTTCTGTGAGTTTTCTTTTTGATAATTAAAATTAGCTACAATATTCTAATTTCTATAAACTTACTTTGGCCCAAACAGCTACTAGTCTTTGGAGCACATGGAAGTTTGATCAGTTCTGTGGTTCCAACTCTCTGCAGTGAGTCATGGCTGCACAGTCTTCATGCTTCTTTCAGGCTTGCCAAACTCCATCAGAGCCTCCAGTAGTGTTGGGGATGTGTGCCCGGGCTGCTCTGTACAGCTTTAGCATCTCATTGGTTTATGACAGGAATGCTTAAGTAGTTCAAGGACCATGCCTAACAGTTTCTCCACATCTCAGAGAAGTGGATGCTCCAGTGTTGACTGCCTTGAGGTACAAGTGACTGGAGACCATGAAGTGCAAAGGCTGAGGGAGACAGGAAAATGGTAAGCAAGGTTACACTCGATTCAGCAGTTCGCCAGGTGATGCCTCTCTATTCTCCAAGCTCAGAGTAAAACTCACCAACTTATCCATAGAGGCAACATTCATCCCAGGGTGCATTTGACCATGGAGGTCTTTCCCTGTTGTCTACTCAGTACTGGAAGATGACAGGCCCTCAAGTTCTCCTTCAGAAAAACACAAGAACTAAACGGGGATGTGCCACAATTACAGGTGCCCTGAAAGTTCTCTACACGCATGAGCGGTTTGAGTGCTCAGCTCAAAGGTCGCCATTTTCATAGCAAGATGGGTCACCGGTGTAGGCCTCCTATGCCTTCGGTTACAGCCTTCACAGACTGTTGTATGCATATGAGTACAAGGAGTTCTGCTCCATTCCTTGCTTGCCAAGATGGACTGAAGGAAACCCTTTGAAATCTTACTGCTAACCAAAATAAACCCTTCCTAGCATTGAGGATTCTAGCAGGCATGTTGTCTCAGCAACATTAAAGAAACTAACCTAAGTGGTCTATGTGAACCCTGGCATTACAACCCAGACTCATCATTTCCAAACACCTACCTCCAAACCCTTTCAAGTAAGAAACAAAGTGGGCTTGCTAACAAGCAGAGCCTTCCCATCATCAATAAGGATAACCCCCTGCGGTAATCTGAACACCGAGTGTAGCATATCATGACTTCTAACCATTGAGTACCACCCAGCTGACTGGGGAATACAGGGGGCTCTCTGAGGCTCCATTTCAGAGACCCTAACAAAAGGCAAACAGTGTTTGTGGGATCCAGATGTTTAACTCTACAATTCCAAGCTAATTTTCAGTTCCACTAATTAAATGCAAAAAAACCCAACCCAAATACCAAACAACAACAACAACAACAACAAACCAACTCTTTTCCTCAAAGAAAAGACTTGAGATAAGTTCTTAGAGAATTTAGAAAACTTACAAAGCTAGGAGGAGGGAGAGGGAGAGGAGGAGGGAGAGAGAAAGAGGTAGAGAGAGGAGGGGGAGCTACAAATTGTGTTCTGCAGAAGGCCAAGTCCTGCTTACTAATATTTTTAAATATTCGTTTCTTTATCTCCTGTGCATGACCAAGCCCCATGAATGATTCAGAGTTTTTTCTCCAGATCCGTTCTCCCTCCCAGTCATACCCATAAGAGGATTAAATGATGTTATCTTCCATTTTTTTCCTATCAGGACACTATCCTTGCATTAGCCAAAGAAATGTATTTAGTAGTAAGCCAGACATTTGGGAATGGCTTTGTTTTAGGGGTCCATGCACAGGGAAGAATAGGAAATGACAAAGGAATCACAAGGTGTCTGAGCCACACCTCCTTGGTGACAGCCATATCTGCTATTACAGGAGGATTGTGAAGATCAGAATTACCTACGCTCGGCAGGGCCTCTGTCTTGAGACAGACATCTTCACTAAACAGCAGACCAGAGGGTGTGTGTCTCCTCATTACCTGGCAGTATTTAAAGTAAGCTAAACAGTGCTAGTGTGATTTGCAAATGTCTCTGTCTTAGAGATTGTAATTTACAGCACGTTAAATGTTTTGTCCACATCACCCCCTTCACCTCTCTTTCTTCTCCTTTTCCTCCTCATCCCCCTCTTCTCCTTCTCTTCCTACTCCACTATCTTCCCTTCTCTTCTTCCTCCTCCTCATTCTTTTTTACCACTTAGAAGCATTCAAGACTATATTCTTTCTGCCTTCCACAACTCTCTTATTAAAAGTTAGCACCTTCTGTTATACCAGCGTGGAAACTGAGGCATGGAAGAGAGGATTGAGGTCTGGGTTGTATGGTTTTGGACTGTGGTGTTCCCAGACACCATCCCCCTTGACTTTCCCACTGGATTTAGAAAGCAACCTCCCTTCTCCTCACCTCTGCCTCTTGTAGACCTACTCAGAATACCAGTGTAGATAGAGGGTTGTGTCTGTCACCTTTACCTACACATGTCTACTGGCTCAGGTCTTCCCAAAGCAGGTTCAAGAACCCACCAGCAGCTTGGGAGTTAAGAGAACCGTCCTGGATGTGGCCTGGGTGTGGCACATGTCCAGAAAAGAGCACAACAAAGGGAGAGAGCACTGTGGGAAAGAAACAGTCCCTTGAATGAGACCAGGATGTCCTGAGCTCTGTCCTTGAGCTGCCTGGGGCTTCGTCTTGGCAGTGTCCAGAGCCACTCACTGCCCCAGGCATTCTGGGAGCACCTTGGAAGAGGGCAGCTCTCCTGAGTTAGCACACACAGGGCTGTCCGCAAAGGCTGGCCACCCAGGGGAAGTTCTCAGAGTAAGGCAGGCTCCATTGAGGAATGGTCAACCAAATATTCTCAGCCCAGCACTCGGAAGAAGGGAAGCTTTTTTTTTCTCCTCCTTTCCCAAAATGCAAATTGCCTCCTGTCCTCCTCGGAATAAGAAAGATGGGTTGCTATGCAACCACTTCTAAACAAGTTCCCCCAACCCCCGCCCATTTTTCCTGACCCCTGGAACAATGGAGACTTTTCAGCAAATGGAACCAAGATGGGGGGAAAAGACAAAAATAAAGTAGAGTCTGACATTGCAGAGGTGCTTGGAATACAGGAAAAACTATAATATTGATAGGTTTTGTTCTGAGCAGATGGAGAGGGATTTCACATGACTCAGGTGGTCATGGTGTCAACAGAGCCAGATCAAGGCGCCGATGTGACAGCCATTCTGATTCCACTTGTTAGGACAATAGCCCTGAGAGAGTGACATCATAACCAGTCCATTAGGAGTCTTGAGAATCTGTGTTTCTGTCAGGATAACAAGGTCTCGGATTAGCAGGCTTTTACAAAAGTCTTTTTAACAACTCTCATATTTTGCTGTATCCTGTGGTTGTCTTAGTAGGGGACAGGCAGTGCACTGAAGTTGTGTGGTGGAAACAGAGTTGGATAAGGCTGTCCACTAGGGTGTAGAGGAGTTTAAGGAAAAGCACAAGGTACAGGACCTTTTACCCCTCAGTCTGACCCTATAAGGACAGGCAGTGGTTACAAGCGGGAAGCTAGGCCATAAATGGACTGAACCAACTGTATTTGCTCAGATTGCCATAACAAAATACCATGGGCTGGGTGGCTTGAACTCCAGAAATATCCTTTGTTACAGTCTGGAGGATCAAGGTCAGAGTACCTATACAGCTCAGGGTTATCTTAATGACTTACTGACCACGGCCACCCTATTGAGTATCCACACAGAAAGCAGCCCCGCTGTCTCTTTCGGAAAGAGTTCTACTGGATCAGGGCTCTACCCTATGACCTCATCCATCCCTAGTCACTTCTTTAGATGGGCCATCTGCCATGAAGTCACACAGGGACTTACAGTGTCAGATAGGAATTTGATCTGAATATAACTCAGCTTAAAGTCAATACTCTGAACGACCACAGTTGTAGGAGTTTAAGGGACTGAAGTATCTCCCTGGAACACAGTATTTTAATGTACACATTCATGCAAGGTCTGATGTTATTCCAACTTCTTCTTACATCCAACTAAAACATTGGAAGGTCAGCTGACTTGTCTAGGGAATAACCACGAAGGACACATGCTGGCCAACCTTCTTAAAAAGAAAGCCAGCAGTTTCCAAAACACCGTACACATGTCCAACTGTTATCAACCCACGGGGTTTCCTTGGCTTTTGTCCACCTTAAATGTTTTTATGGTAAAAACAATGTTATAAAAACACTCTGAGATTCAAAGGGGAAAATTAAATCATCCCTAAACCAACACATTACATATTTGTGTATTGATACATGTTATTTTCTTATATGTTTGTGTGTAACTATTGGTGTACATGTAGGGACATGTGAATGCTGGCACATGTATGAGCATATGTGTGTACACATACAAAAGGCTGTTATTCACAGCACGTAAGTCTCACAAGGTCACTGAAAACTGAGGTGGTAAATCTGAGATTCCACCTGGGTTTAATGCAGGTTAAACTATCAAGTCTGGTTCTCACGTTTCTGTCAACTTATCTGCTAGTGTAAGGAGCACGTGGGTTCTTCTGTTTAAAAGCTTTTTATTTAGTATAAGATTGTCCTTAATTTATGGTAGCCGAACTTAATGTCTCAACTTTACAGTGGTTGGTACAAAAGGAACATCCACTTAGTGGAAACCACATCACTTCGCATTTTGAATTGGATAATTTCCCAGGCTG
The DNA here is from genome assembly GCF_004785775.1 of Grammomys surdaster. Lineage (NCBI taxonomy): Eukaryota > Metazoa > Chordata > Mammalia > Rodentia > Muridae > Grammomys > Grammomys surdaster. The sequence goes on from NW_021604656.1 coordinate 8,010,691, forward strand.
GAGACACCGAGTGCATTCCTCACAGGATGCTGGGCCGTGAGCTGCAGCTCCCCAACCAACCATGCACCCACTAGTGGAAATGCCCTGTATGACTAACCGAGGGCGTTCTGAGGGTTGGGGACATCAACTGTGTTGTGTTTCCAGGCAATAACCTGTTTGCTGAGACCCAACTTGAAGACCAGGAACACCTGTGTGTGGCAGATCTGTAGTCATTGAACGGAGGGCCAAAGGAATGAACACAGATCATGATAGAACAATGTAGATTTAACACACATATTTTCTCTGTAAGGCACACCCCAGCTTTCTTGGCCTTAGGAACTGGAAGCCGTACCTCACCGTTGCTTGGAGACCATCTTAAACAGCAAAGCAACTAACACAGTCTCAAACGATACAGGATGAACGGCATTAAGTCCTTCTTGAAAGGGACACTTGGTGGAAAGCTGAGAGAAGACTGCCTCATGGTGTCCCTGAGGTTTGCTAGATCACCCATGCCAGGCAATTCAAAGTTTAATTGTCTAGTGCATGACTGTGAATGCCCGAGAAAGCGCCTTGACTATTGGTTTGGAGATTACAAGCCAGTTTTATGAAGTAGACATATGCACAGTTAGTGAGTAAGGAAGGCTTACTGCTCTGACTCTGACATATACCTTCCAAACACCCTCCAACCTTATCTTCCCTCTTACGGCCAGCATTTAGGTTTTGTAGCTGCCACGTTTGATAGCCTTCTTCCTCAGCACAGTGTATCATCATTACAGGGTTTTTTAAAGGATTTTTTTTTTTATGTATGTGAGTTCACTGTCACTGTCTTGAGACACACCAGAAGAGGACATCAGATCCCATTACAGATGGTTGTGTGCCATCATGTGGTTGCTGGGAATTGAACTCAGGACCTCTGGAAGAGCAGTCAGTGCTCTTAACCTCTGAGCCATCTCTCCAGCTCCACGTCATTATATTTATATTGGCCAAATAACTTCATCCCACCCAGTTAAGTAACCCAGTATTATTAGTATTACACATTCTTTATTGCCAGATCTCCAGATGTTTCAATTTCAGGCTGCTTTCATGGCAGCAAGGGCATGGGGCTGTGTAGAGCTATTGTCCCTTGCTCGGCTTTATGACTTTGGAGCAGTTCCCTCAAGTGGGGCCCTGCCATCATCCCAGCCCAGGGCAGAGCCCTCTGCCTGGGGTATCACAGGCGGGGCTTGGATAGTGAGTTCAGAATGAGGCACGCAAGTTCAAATGCTGAGTCTGAGCCTCAGAGTAAACTACAGAAGCAGCTGGGAGATGAGGCAGGATTCAAGGGCTCAAGACAACACTTAATCCAAAGTAATCACTGCAGCTACCAGGCCAGGCATTCACGTCAGTGCTGGAGATGGTTCCTCAGCAGCACAAGTGCATCCAGAAGGGGACACAGCAGCGGACGCTAAAGACACCACGCCTTGTCCTGGCACCTGGACTTTGCCTTTTCAGTCGCACCTTCTGGTTATGTGATTTTACTATTGATTTTTTTTCCTTTTATTCTTTTGAGACAAAGCTGAAGTAAGTATTTATCTCAGACTAGCCTTGAACTCATGATCCTCCTGCCTCAGACTCCTTAGGGCTGGGATTATAGGGATGTACTTACCTCAATATTGATCTTATTGAGGGTGGGTGTCTTCCTTAGGGTTTTCTTTGCTGTAAACAGACACTATGACCAAGGCAACTCATATAAGGACAACATTTAATTGGGGTAAGCTTACAGGTTCAGACTTTCAGTCCATTATCATCATGGCAGGAAGCATGGCAGCATCCAGGCAGGCGTGGTACTAGAGGAGCTGAGAGTTCTATATCTTCATCCAACTGCAGCCAGGAGAGAATTGTCTTCATGCAACTAGGAGGAGGGTCTCAAAGCCCTCCCTCACAGTGACACATTTCCTCCAACAAGGCCACACCTCCTAATAGTGCCACTCCCTGGGCCAAGCTTATTGAAACCCACACAGATAGGTTCTGAGTGTTTATTATCTAAAGTTAAGTCTTTGCAGAAAAAAAAAAAAACTAAAGTAGCTTACCCAAGAAAGTGGCTAATTTTGTTGAAAAGCAAGTTATCAATGATTGGCTGTTTTTAGGTGGAGTGAATTCTGATTAGTGAAAGAGTAAATTGTTTGCACCTTCTTAATGCTTATGTGGCTTATAATTTTCCATCCTGTTAGATGGAATTGTATATTGTACATGCCCCCTGGAAGAATGCCCCAAGGCTATACAGAAGTACCAGAGATCTGGAAGAACTCTGAGCTGGTGGCTTTTCATCAAGATTGATTTGATGAAACCTATGTGTTGCCACATCCACAAGGATTCTGGCTCTGCTCTCTGGGTGGCTCTGAGTGATTCTGGATTAACAAAGCAGGGTTGAACAGACTTCCCTCTCAGCAGACAAAAGCTTTAAATGACCAGTGTTCCTGATGGTGAAACAGATTTCTGCATCTGTATATACCTGCATCACTCAGGAGCTGTGGCACCGCCCGCATCTCCCAAACTCCCTGGTCTAGACCCTCATCTAAATTTCCTGTGGCCTCTGCGATACTACGGAGGCATCCGATTGATCTAAACCCACATGGAAACTCAGTGTCATTCTCTTCCTATGGCTAAATCAGTCACTGTAAAGGTATAAACTTGCCTGAGGTCTACTTTATCATCTCTGCAGCAACGCCTTCACTCCGGTTTGCTGAGCCTCTCTTATCTATTCTCTATAAACCAGTGTGGGCTGAGAGAGTCCAACATGGAGCACACATCACAGAACATAATTACGTACCGTAACAGTCACTCCTCTGAAACACAGGACGGCTACTACTTAACTTTTGAGGGAGAATCGCCTTTAAAGAGAAGCAGTTACTGCTTGGGATTAAACATTATTCCACACACAGAACCTAGGTTAATCTTCATTCCAGAAGAAAATGTGTAAGTACGATATAGTGATCGGTATATGATCAAAGGGAATGGTCGGCATGAAGTTCAGTGGAGTCAAAGATCGAGCTCGTGCTTTGGTGGTCTACGTGTTTCCTCTCCCATCCTTCCTCTGAGCTGCTTCCCTTGTGTGAAGCAAGGGCATGGAAGTGGAGAAAGATGCTTTGTGTTCTGACCCGTTGGCACTATGTCTTAGGACAGCTCGTGTTGCAGATGTGTGAGCTGAGAGAATGAGGGAAAGCCCCCTCAAGTTTCCCTACTTCCAGTTGTCAACATTTGTATCTAAGTGTCCTCTAAGGATGTCTTACACCAAATTGCTCTACGTTCATAATCAGTCCTGTTCCCATGGCAACAGGAAAATTCAATAACCCCAGGGCAAGACTGACAGGGAGGTGACCCACAGTGAAATCGGCTACTGCTTACCCTGAGGCTGCTGCTGGTCCCAGGACAACCCACAGCACCTGACAGCCTCTGGAAGGACAACTGCTCACACTTCCATCATGAGCTTTGCCAGCATCCTAGCCTTCACAGTTACTTTAACTCTTGTTTCTTTCACTGTAAACAGCTCTCTTTGAACGCTTGAGTTCCCTCTAATTCGGGAAATTGAAGTCAGGTACACTAGGATCCTTTACAGAACAAGTGTCACTCATTGGAGTAAAAAGTGCCTAAGCCACAAGGCCCAAGTCCCACTGAAACTAACTGTTTAGACTAACTTTGCAGAAGCTCAGATTTCCACTCGCAGGTACGACCCTCGGATAGTCAACACCCTCCAAAGCATAGACTGGGAGGGTCAGAGCATGGTAGCCGTCATGTTCCATGGAGAGGTCCATTGTGCAGTAGACGAAAAGCTTTCCTGGGGATGGAAACCCTAGGTCAGTCCTGTTTAGAAGAAACCATTTCTGATACATTTGTTGAGAGGCTTGGGAATTGCATCTCTAGAACCAGGCAAACATAGAGCTGGGTTTCAGTCTCTTAAACTGATCACATGGTCTTAGAAATGTTGACTCTTTTTTTTCGAGGCTTTGGTTTTGTCACCTCTGAAATCATAGGACTGAGTAGATGAGCCCTTTGCCTAGCATACAAGAAGTCCTGGCTGTCCCCAGTTCCACAAAAAAAAAAAAAAAAAAAAAAAAGTAACAGTACCATTGCCCAGTGTGGACTGGTGTAAGGATGGAGTGAAGGGATCACGTGACATTGTGCATCCTAGGCCAGTGGTTATCAACGTTTATGTCCACAGAGCTGCTTGATGGCTTTCCTAAAACAGATGTGGAGCTTCACCCCACACTTTCTGACTCAGTAGGTTTGTGGGGTACCTTAGAGTTTACAGAACGCAAGACAATTCCAGTGACCTCAAAGCCGGTGTTCCTGTTCTTGGGATTGCACCCTAGGACGCATTCTTGCATGTACCAAAATACGTTTACAGAACTTTCTCAGATTTTGCAGTTAGCCATAGTTCATGAAGAAGTATTTGCTATAAACTGGGAAGAGGCGCTACTGGGTCTTAACTCCTGTCTGAGTTTTTGCTGTGAATTTTTGACATTGTCAAAAGAAAGCCTCTCAACATCTTCATTGCATTCCTTGTCTTACCCCTTCTGTATCTTCAGCAGGAGATACAATGGAATTTACAAAGTTTCAAATAGCAGGAATGTAAAGCACAGACAGTAAAGAGTAAAGTCATTGCAGTTACTAGAGGTGTGGAGGACAATGTTGCTTTCCCGGTACTCATGTATCTTTGGCTAAGTTACCATGGCAAGACTGTATCTTCTTGAGATGGGGGAGGCAGGGAGAAAAGTTGGAGGGAAGGAAGGAGGGACACACATACACACACACGTACACAGAGGGAAACAAAGAGACAGAGACAGAGACTGAGGAGAGACAAAGAGAGGGACAGAAGGAATTAATCACAGCTCCATCCTCTGAAGGCCATTTGCAGAAGTGCAGAAGTGATTAGTCCCTTGTTAATGTATTGTGTTTATTTAGGGACATCAGAGCCAGAGCAGCATTCAGACATTAACCAACCCTTTGACATCCTTTGAGTGTTCCCTTCTCCATAATGGAAACTGACCAAAATTGCCCTTTCTTGGGTCCTGTAATTTGCCTCCCTGCTTGAGGAAGGTATGATCAGTGGGCTATTGTGGTTGACATGACATTTATTAAGCTTTTACTGAGGACAAAACCCCTCAGAGCACTTCACATCAAGCACAACTTTTGAAATCTAGCTCAGGATTCCAGCCCTGGGCTTCCCAACAGCAACAAAGAACTGTGAGTTCACCATGAAATGTTCAAAGTAACTAACTCATGGTCCAGCCTGAAATCTTGACTGTCCTTTTGCTAAAGGCTAATGGCTACCAGCTAAAGGGTTCTTAAAGGGGATACCTACCTTGTGACTCACCTTCATGCCCTTTGCTGGCATAAAAAGCTCGATTGTGATGTCTTTCTAAAGGCTAAACTCTACCCTCCTTGAATTAGCCAAACTAGATTTGGTATTCATTTATGTGGCAGTGCCGCTATTGCCAGCATCCATACCGGCAGTGGGAATTTCCATTAATCCAGTAGATACTAATGATCAGTGTAAGAGTCATGAGGGACACTGACAAGAAGCACACTTCCCTACCAAGCAGGAATGGTAACAGTTCCATATGGTTTTCTTCTGCAGTTTCAGGGACCAATGATAAAGCCAGAAGAGGCAGGCAGAGAAGAGAGCACGGAGGAGGTGTGGCTAGATCGAGGACTTAGAGGTGCTGGGCGCCAGGCACAGGCTCTCCCACCTAGCGCCCTAAGTGCACAGGCGTGTGTAACTTAAGTGAATTGATGCTTTTACTCAGGAGTCAGTGGGTCTCCCATGTTCTCGAGAACAAACTCTCAGAGATGAGAGTTGATGTGGCCTGTGAATCCCGAGCAGGATAATTCTGAGCATAGTTGCTGTCTGGAAAGCATTGGAAGGCCAGGGGTGACAATCCCTTTAAGAGACACCCTCCTCACTGACGCCAACGGTGAAGTTCCAAAGCTCTCATTTCACTGCCAGTAAGAACTTTCTAGAGAAACTGCTTCACTCATGGATGAAATTTTGTGTTATTTTATAATCTCAGAACATTCCAGGCATCTTCTCCATTGGCAGATAGGGATCATTGGATCTCAAGCGGCCATTTGATGCAGAGAAAATTCTTGAACTTTTCTTGTACATTCTTGAAGATGTTGGTCTACATATAATTAATGTTATTAGTTCATCATGTGGGATACACACACACACATATATGTGTGTGTATATATGTATATATGGGAATATATACATATATCCACATATATACATATATCTACATATATATGTGAATATATATATATAATTGTTTCCTAGTGGATATCACTTTATTTATTACCCATCAACCAATGAGAGCTTATTCATCCTCTGGGGAGTGCCAGGGACAAGACACATAAACTAGCAGCCAATATGGCTGTTATATGACCTCCAAAGTTGGGAGTTTTTGTGTAGTGTGACACAGAAGCTCAGGATATGTGGGAACTGGCAAGACTGAGGGGGAGCATGCAGAGGAAGAACTGATGGGTGGTGCACAGAAGGCAAAACCATGTGGGCAGAGCCAAGGTCTTCATTCACAGAAGTCTAGAATCTGTAAAGTCATTAATGTCTTTCTAAGTAATTAGGGATCCCATGACAGATAAGAATATAGATAGCACCAAAGTTCAACTTGGTGAACCAATGAGTTTTATTGGGGTTACTTAAAAAATATGGGTAAGGTGTTACTCACAGGAGCAGAAATGGCTCACAGCTGTATCATCAAGGCCCACCCCAGCATGAGGACAGCTCACAACATCTGGGAACCTAAAGCTCACTGCACGACCTGCAGGCAGTTCAACAGGTCAGAGAGTGTCCTTTCTAGGTCACACTGGTCTAAACTTCCTCCAGACAGATAGGCTGGTTTCTGCTGCTTCCAGGCAGTTGGTCTAGTCTGAGTTTTCTTTGCAGCTTGTCTTCCTTCTGTCTGAAGGGGACTCTCAGATTTCAGTGTGCACTTTGGTAGGGAGGGATCTATGGAGTCTGATGAGTTTCAGGGACTTCCTGAAGCTATCTTTGATTTGTTTACCTCCCTGCTTAAAGAGCTTCCCTTAAAGATGGAGTGTTTCAATTTTCAAGGAAACTGTTACACAATAGCATTCTGTGTGAAGGGATGGAAAGGCGGGCACTATATAATGTCACATGTGCACAGCACAGGCACGATATAATGTCACAGGCACGCAACACAGCAGGCAGCTGGCTTTGGAGGCATCTTCTCTGTGACATAGCCCCAAATCCCACAGGGCGGAGGCAGCTGGGAGCAGCTGACTGACTGCACTGACTGACATAAAATGAGAAATAACTGCGGTATAAAGTAGGACACTGAATTTCAACCTGATTATACTGCAGAGAGTCTGGTATTATGGGAACCAGCCTAGGAGTTACTTCATGTTCTAAATGCAAATATATAGTATCAGTACACAGGTGACTCAGCCGAGGCTCTGCAGCTACAAATCACCAAATCATCCATAAATTACTAAACTAACCTTAGGGAAATTATGACAAAACCAGGAGAGTAAGACTGAAATTTCCATAACTGGGCCCAGCCACTCAGCCCCTCTCCTCAGTAAGAACCACTTGCCTACTCAGCCCCGTAGGCACAGACAGACTCATCCACTCAATCCCTCACAGCTGGACCCACCCACTCAGCCCCTCTGCACAGCTGGACCCACCCACTCAGCCCTCTCACAGCTGAACCCTCCCACTCAGCCCCTCTGCACAGCTGGACCTGCCCACTCAGCCCCTCTGCACAGCTGGACCCGCCCACTCAGCCCTCTCACAGCTGGACCCGCCCACTCAGCCCCTCTGCAGAGCTGGACCCACCCACTCAGCCCCCTCTGCACAGACACCATTCTGCTTCTTGGTTGCAGGTATTTTTTTCTAAGAGACTCAATACTTAATGACACTTCTCAAAAATTGTATCTGTATCCCCCAATTTGTCACAATCCTCAAATCCATGTCATTTGCTCTCCATTGGCTCTTCCTTATCTTTGTAAATGTATGTTAAATGCGTATAGAATGTTGTAGTTGAATCAACTGTAGCGTTTTCTGCCTTCGGTATTCTCATAGCACACATGAAAGGATACCTCAAAATAATTTTACATGGAGAATACAATTTAGGCAACTGCTCTTCTCAATTAAATGAGTTGTACAAGTAGTAGTCAGTAGGAAAATGTCCGAAGCTGTGGCTAAACTTCTTGCAAGACCGGCTGACTGGCACGGGCCACATCATGTCGCCCGAATTAGTCATGAAGAGCTTTGGCTGACAGCTTCAGCTGTTTTGTGTTACAGCATGGACTGAGTTGTATAGAAGAGCAGAAGCCTCTCCAATCTGGGGAGGTCCGAAGTCAGGATGTCCACAGCTGCATCAACCCACGGCCAAAGTCTTAGCGCGAGGCCAGGTGATCCAGAGCCGGTCAACAGAAGCCACTCTCTTACCCCACACAACAGCAGCAGCGTACATGGGCTTATGCGGGTTGAACACCCATGATGCAATCACCCTTTAAGGATTCTGACCCAACCCCTTGCCTTGAGAAGTAAGTTCCCAGTGTGTGAGTTTTGGGGCCTTCCAACCATAGCCAAAGTCACCTACCCTAATTCTCTTATTTTTAAAAATTGTGGAGTACATGGGGAAATAGCGTCTTAATTCCTTGTCCCGTGTTTATTCCTGCCTCTTTAAGCTGTTACTTCTTTGTAGTCTCCTTTAAAATATTTTCTTTCCCCCTTTGGTATATAATTGCTTCAGCTTTCAGGACTTTTTTCCTTCTTTGACATTAGGCATACCCATTTATTACTCACTCTTATTATTTGTGGTTTTAGATTAGCATATATTAATTGTAGACAGTAACTGGTTTCATTGTAACATTTCTATACATGTTCACAAAGTGTACGGAGCCTATCTACTCACTGTTACCTGTCCCTCCCCTTCTCTGCCCTTCTTCCTCATGACCCTCCTCCATTCACATTCTTTTTAGAAAAAAAAATCTAGATTCTACATGTGATCATAAAACTTTCTTTAAAGGGGACTGTCTTTGATCTCCTGAGAAGTTCCCCAAACCCAGGCTATCCTGTGCCCTTGTACCCAGAGAACATGTTAGTTATGGTTGTTAATGGCAACCCCAGATCAATGGTGTGGCTTGCGTTTCTGTCATCTGCTCCTTGCCTAGGTAAGGCAACCTCCAGGTCAATCCTGAGACTGGTTGAAATGCTGTCCGTGTGCAAACTGAACCAGGAACAGGAAGCCATCTGCAAACGTACGGAGCTGCTATGCCCTCCGATGGTCCGAGTAGAAGGCAAATGAATACTTTAACTCATTTCTGTTACTCAGGCCTCTCGTTCAGAACCCTTCTCTCCCTGCCTGCTGCCTCTAGCCTGGCCTCTTTGTTGGATACTGTTGAAAAGGAGCAAAGGGAGGCCTTGTCAGACATCTCACAGGGAGCCAGGCCTTGAGAGTCAAGCGTGTCACCAAGCCTTTGTGTGAAAAAATGACATCAGGGAGAAAAAGGTGAATGTGACATTGTTTGTCTCTTAGTCAATAGGAACAAATGAGGCTTTTCTCTGCATGGCCCGTGTCCTCTGAAAACCAATTGCTTCTGTTTTGTGAGCTTGGATTCCTCCTCCAGCCTCAAGCACTGTCTCGCTCTCAGGCTTCCCTGACTCGGGTTGTAAGTGAGCTGCCAGCCCCAGCTTGTTTTGCGAGTTGTCAAGGACAAATAAAGGCCTGTAGTCTATGTCCACAGCTTTGAGTGTTGAGGACTGTCAGATGCTTTGTGGTCCTCCTTTATAGAGTCCTGATTGATCCCAAAGAGAGCATTTGTGTGTGTGTGTGTGTGTGTGTGTGGTGTAGTGTTTGCTTTGGTTTTAAGAACTAAACACCCCTTTGACATTCTGAGCACCCGGTACTTAACACCAGGGCAGTTCAGAAAAGATGCCATGAGATCATGGCGCAAAAAGCTCAAACTCCTTTAGAAACGGGGAGGGAGGGGGAGAGTGTTTTGAATGAGAGGCCTGAGTAACAGAGAAAGGAACTAATGTGTATAGAGACCATTATAGGACTCCCCCGAATAAGAGGGGGTCACCAGCCTCCCTCTGTCTATTACAGATATGTCCTATTACGGAAGGTATCCTGAGTGTTGTTGGCCAGGTATCTTTCTCCATAGCAGCATCAAAAAGTTCTCTGTCAAACTGGGGCAGATTGACTTCGTCAGCTAGCTCTGCCCTCTTGGCCTAGCAATACAGCTGAGAAGTGTACACATTGTGTGTCCTGGATGCAACTTACTCCACCCCTTCAAAGGACATGCCACAGTAATCAAATGGCTTTGGTGAGTGTCCCTGAGGACATAGGTCAAATCTTAACAAGAGCACTGCAGACTTGTTAGGTTCCTTGGTTCTGTGCTGGGTGCCTCTGGGCACAATGCTGTGGTCCTGAACATGCTGGTGGATGGAAGGCCCTAGGCCTCTCACCAGGCCCCATCCCCGTAGGCTTACGAGTCCTTGCACGCAGGTTTCTTTATATACTGGCATCTTCAGCCACAAAATCATTGTTCTCGATTGTATCACTCTCAAGACCCGCTCTTTCCTTCCCTCCCTTTTCAGACCCTTTGGAAATTCGACAGTGAAATTTTCCTCCCCACATCTCTATGGTGAGTTCTGCTGGCTTTGGAAGGCTTGGTTGCCATGGCAGCGAGCATCCTCTGCCCAGAGCCAGAATGAGGGGATTGGTGGTAGTGGGGTGGGCGGGGAGGAGGTGAGAAGTCATTAAAGTCTGCCAATTAGCCTGCAGCACCACAGCTCTGCACAGCTTCCCTCTGGAGAGCAGCTGTGCTCCTCAGCTCCCTGCCAGTGAGACCCTCGAGCCCAGAGCAGGGCTCTCTGCGCCAGCCCATGCACCTGTTAGGATGCATTCCTCTGAGGGAGACCCACACAGCCCAGGCTGGCCAGGCTCCTCCTGACACCTCCCATAAGTGCCTCCCCTCCTCCAAGCTCCTGTCCTCTCCTGCTCACCTTTGTGAAAACAGCAGGACAGACTCACACCAGCCAGCGCTAGGGACTTGGAACATGAGATCTGTCCTTTCAGGGCTCACAGAGTTAGTTATTTTTACGGTCACCTGCCATCTCCCAGCTGCCGCAAAGGACAGAAATCCCTGCATGTCCGGTGTACTGTTGGAAAGAGGAAGTGTACCAAACTTCACAGGCGCCAGCAAGGTGAATTCTCATGGCCTAGATAGAGTCTGCTTCTTGAGATCCAGGGCAATTCAAGAAGTAGGCCAGTGGAAACGTCAGCAAGTCAGGACCCTAGCTCAGAGACCCAAGAGTCGGCAGCTTCATCTGTGAAATGGGCTTGCTAGGACTATCTCCCCCAAAGTCCCTGAGTGGAGTGGGATGGGCGCTTTTAAAGTTAACCAGGAAGTGGAGTGGTGAATGGAATTGAAGCTGCCATCTGTTTTCTGCTTAACCAGAATGCATTGGGATGACAAACACTGTCCAGTCTGCCTTGGGCTGCGGAATTCTGTGTGTGCAGGTCTCTAAGCCCAGCCGCACCTTCAGTACGTTCCCTTTGCTAATACACACAAACCACGCTGAGCTCCATACACATCGAAACACACCGCCACCTCCTGCCCACCACAGGGCCTTTGCACATGCTGCAGTCTGCCTACAATGATTTTCCTCCTTTCAATTAACTAATTTGTTGTTGTCGTTGTTGTTGTTGTTGTTTGAATATCAGGCCCCAACCTTTAACTAATCTTCCAGCCCAGAACAGATTACTCCATCATATCTAAAATATTGTCTGTAAAAATTAAAGTATCTTCCCTCATACTGGTAATCATTTGAACTCACTCTGTTTGACCACTAAAGTGTTGTCTCCACCATGACCAGCCCCTCCAGGGTCAAACCCTATCCATGTCCTGTTTTTTTCAGTGTGAGGAGCGTGTGGGTTGTGGAGTATGCGTACCATGGCAGGCAGCTTTCAGGATTGAGTCTCTTCGTCTGCCTCGGGGTCTGGAGATTGGGCTGGTCAGATTTGCACTCACCCTTCTCCACCCCATCCTATCTGTGCTGATGGGTGCCCCTTCCGTGCGGTACTGGTCTCGTGATTTCAGAAGTACTTAGAAATTTTCAAAATACTTATCTCCCCGCTCAGAGTTCCAGGACGGTGAGGGCCCTATGCACCGTGCACACCGTTTGTTACTTCCCCATATGGAGCAAGTATAGATTGAAAGCGTGTGCACACAAAAACTGAAGGAGTGCACAGACCCTGCTCTGTCACTGTTGGATTGGACCCTGAGTCACAGAGAGGAAGTACCAGCTTCACAGGTGGGGACTGGTGATAGCCCAGCCATCAGCCTGTGCGCTCAGGTGGGCCCAGTGGTCTTCCTGTTTCCATCCTGTCTGCTTCCCCAGGCCCCGGGAAGCACTTTCCTTTCTTACCCTGACAATTGAGGCCTTGCTGTGGAGCTGTTTAGCATTCTGTATCTGTATCCTGTTACCCTGACCCAGTTTCAGGCTTTGAAACTCAACTACTGCTGACAGAATCTGTGCTGGGGTACGGCTCCCCCTCCCTGTTCCCTAAATAAAAGATGAAATCAGAATGGCCATGTAGATGCTGCCTCAAAACGGTGCTTTATTTAGAGGGAGGTGTTAGTCATTACTGGCTACTGGCATTTAACATTTGTTGGGTGAACAAAATCTGCCGAACGGCGAGGAGAAGTGAAATGAAACAGTCTCCACCCAGGGTGCCCTGGGGCCCAAATTAGACCAGGACAAACTGGTAATGCCCAGCAAGGATGGGTCTGCAGGGGGCCCCTCCAGCAGAGTGCACAGCGTGCTGAGTCTGAGGCCTGTGGGTCCCTGAGAGACAGAGATGGTGCAGCCTTGTGTCCAAGATGTGAAGTAGTCCTTGCTGACACCATTTTGAAATGTAGAGCAGAGTGAACCAAACACTCCGTGGGAGTCATTAGAAATAGAAAACCTGCTGAAAGACAATGCTATTCTATGGGTCCCTTCCTACGTTTAGGTTCTACAAGGCTGGGACTCCTGTCAAGGTGTACTTCAGAAAGCTCTAGCTGTTCAGGACTGTATCCCACGAAAGGAGGCCAGAGGCACACCTCTGGACAGTGAGATGAAATGTACAGAAGGGTCCTCTCTATCCCTCACCTTGTTTTCCTGATATAACAGACTACAAGAGTCACCGTAGGTGATCCAAACCTACCTGCCTGCCTGGCAGATGCTGGTAGCATGGCTTTGGTAGATGCTGAATAGAATCTAACAAACTACAAACTGGAGTGGATTCTGAGCTAGGAGCTCAGAGGCTGCTCAGCTGGTTCTGCCCAGTGTGGATCAAACCACAGGTCCTCTCCAAGCCCCAGTTTCTTAATCTGAATAGTGGATGTCACTGTTTTAGGCTTGCTGGCTTGCTGTAAGAACTAACACAGATGTCCATAAGAAGCCATCGTATGGCCTGGAATACAGGCTGGCTATGTGTCAAGCTCTCAGACATACCACCTCCGTCTAGACAACTAAACAGAAAGTCAGGGCCAGGACCAGATTGAAGTTAATAATTCCAGACTCGAGGTTTTAACTCAGTATCTCACACCCCGCCCACTTGTCCAAAGGTAATCACTCTTTAACAGAGGACAAGAAACATACGGAAACAGCCCTTGAGATGCTCAGATAAAGCCAACAGATTCTTTCTAGTCCTTCCAAGTAGAACAATCCTGGAAAAGTAGGGAAGAGTGATCTTTAAAAGGAACATGTATCAGATTGGCCACAAGCCCCAAATGTAACACGATGCTTAAACTGACTTAACAAAGAGGACTGTTTTTAACTGTGAAGTGATCACAATACTCTTTCAATTTGAACATTATTACGAACATATGAGACCAATGTACACAGGTCATAAAGATGTCAAAAGAGGGAATAGATTTAGCATGAAATATTAACTCAGGAAACTGCATTTCTAAAGCCCTAAGCCTCTTCCCATTACATTCAGAGGCCCAGTGTTGGCAGCCTCTGAAGTCTGCTCACACAGATTGGGAGGTGTCGATCTGAGGGGCTGAGCAGGACCTCTGTCATAGTTTCCTATTCTGCCACACTTAAAAAATCAAAGCTACAGCTGGGAAGATGGCTTAGCAGTTGAGAGTGCCAGCTGCTCTTACAGAGGACTGGGCTTCAGTTCTGAGTACCCACATGGCAGGTCACAGCCATCAGTCACTCCCTTGGGGATCTGACACCCTCTTCTGGCCTCCATTGGCATTGTACATGTGTGGTACATAAGCATGCATGCAGGCAAAACACTCACACATAAAACAAAAATAAATATTTTAAAAAGCAAGGGTGGAGGTCTCTTATGAGAGAGATGGAAGAAAGCAAGATTTGTTCACTGTTTCCTGGAGAAGAATCAAGTCATGAACACTGGACATGACATATATGTGCAGGACACAGGTATGCATGGCACAGGTGTAGAGGACACAGGTGTGCAGGGCACAGGTGTGCAGGCCACAGGTGTAGAGGACACAGGTGTGCAGGGCACAGGTGTATAGGACACAGGTGTGCAGGACACAGGTGTGCAGGGCACAGGTGTTCAGGGCACAGGTGTATAGGGCACAGGTGTGCAGGACACAGGTGTGCAGGACACAGGTGTGCAGGGCACAGGTGTGCAAGGCACAGGTGTATAGGGCACAGGTGTCCAGGGCACAGGTGTATAGGACACAGGTGTGCAGGGCACAGGTGTGCAGGACACAGGTGTATAGGACACAGGTGTGCAGGGTACAGGTGTGCAGGGCACAGGTGTCCAAGGCACAACCTTTTCAGCTTTTCACATTGAAAGTGGAGATTCTTTCTGTTGTGTCTGTCCCCTGACAGCACATGACTAAAGAGAACTTATAACATATTGAAGGTCAAAGTTTATTCACGCTATCTGGGTCCTGGGGGACAGGTAGGCAGATGCTAGGAGACTGCTATGCAAGGTGGAGCCAGAGCCAGAGCCCTTTAAGGGGCTAACCTGGGGAGTCCCGTGCTGGCCACCCTGTTCTACCTTATGCCTGGGTACATCTTAGTCACCTGCTCAGAGAGTAGCTGGTACCTGTGGAGAACACAGTTCATAGTTCATTGCTCACAGGTAATTTCTCCTGAGAACCCCTCCAGCAGTCCAGGGACTCCACTGTGCTCTTGCTGGTCTACCAGAGTCCTGTGATGCCCAGATCAGAGTTTCAACATCACTCACTGGCTGAGTCCCTACTCCTCTTGGCAGAATTTCAACTTAACTGTTCCCCCACATTAAGACAGCATTTAACTTCTTGATGTCTTACCCTGGACTGCAGTTAGCTTAAAGTCCACTTTACCCCTACACCAAGCCCTTTGCGCTGTCTGTACAAGACAGACAGTCAAAGATCCCATGTAAACAGGCCAACACTTTTCAGGCCTTACCCCTAGCCTATGTGGCTTCTGTGTCTTGTCTGTGACCCCTATAGCAGCGAATCTGTTGTGATGATGCGTGACCCTTCATCAGCTTTCCACAAATCTCCATGCGCAGGTTACCTCATCTGTCCTAGAGTCACACTGAACATGAACCTACCCAGAGTGACTCTTCCTGTGGCCAACACTGGGCTTGCCATCCTTGAACCAGCCACAGCATGGAGAGAGAAGAAGCACCAGAGAGTTCAGCCATGTCTGACTATGGGGCTGTAGTGACGTGTGACGGATGCTAGCTTCAGCTTGTTTCTCTCCCTGCCCAGCCTCCTCTCCTAGTCTCACGCTCCCTTTGTCTAATCTCTAACGTGATGCTTCTCTCTCCTCATGTTCGTTCTTGTTTCCTTGGTTTTGTACTCCCTGAGGAGCTGGAACAGCTAAGCCTTAGCCTTGAACTCTTCTTCCTAGAGAAAATGAAGTCAGCCACCCCTCTCAGTTCTTGGAACTGGATACAAGATGCTCCACCAAGGAAAGGTGCTTGCCACCAGAAGAACTCTTATGTATGTTCTAACATGTCGCCACGCTACGGTGGTCCAGTTCTGAGATGCATGATGTCATCTTCTTAAAATGCCATTGTTTGAATTTTGTCTCCAGTGGAGACAGTTGTACATCTCTGTTGAATCATCCCTCACTCCTGTTCTCTGGATTATAGAATTTCCCCCATAGTACCTCAGGGTTCCTGGACACTTTCTGCTCTTTCAGAGGACCTGGGTTCAGTTCCCCATACCCACACGGTAGCTCACAGCCATGTATCATTCCAGCTTCAGGGGATCCTGCTGTATTCTGGCCTCAGTGAGTACTGCCTGTCCGTGGTATGCATAGGCTTATGCAGGCAAAATGCATACACATACACATAGAAAGGTCTTTTTAAAAGATTTATTTATTTTATACATATGAGTATCATGGAAAGGGCCCTGCCTGCCAGGTCACAATCCCACCCTTATAAAAGTACACATGGGCCCTGTCGTCACCTGGAATCCTACAATCTTATTTTTGGGGAAGTTCTTGAGAAGGAGGACAGCTGAGGGAGAGAAATGGAACTTGGTATTTTGTGTAAACATGGAGAAGTAAGATCAGCCAACCTGTCTTCCAGTGACACTTAGTCCCCTCATAGACTCCCAAGATACTCAGCTTACCATCCGCCATGATAGCAATCAACTCCAACCTTAAAGTTCATGCTTACATCAGATTTAAAGCTTCTCCTTCTAGTACCCCATCCTGAAAATATGTGTGTGTGTGTGTGTGTGTGTGTGTGTATGCATGTGTGCGTGTATGTGTATATCCAGGGGCACTAAGGAGAGAACACAAACGGGTCTGCTTCACTGTCGCTGTGTCTCCTCACAGCTCTGTGAGCTTGCACAGCCAGACAAGGTGTCTCAAACCTAGACACCTTCTGCAGAGGCCACTTTCCCCTGACAATCACCCTCATCCCTCCTTTTGCTGACAGAGCATAGACTTCAGTCCCTGTTGCTGTCTCTCTACACCTTGTCTCTTTTACAGCACAGCCATTGTCTGAGCAGAAGCTTGTTGTCTGAGCTGAGACTCTAATGTGATTCCAGACCTACTTCCGAGGACACTTGCGAGTTGCTTATGTGGTTTCAGGTTAGGGATCAGAGCTTAGAAAGAGAGAGAAACGGGTTGCCTGTCTTCAGGAATGTTCCAGCAAAAGACCAGTGGCTGGCTCCATTTCTCTCGCTCAGCTGTCCCCCTTCCCAAGAACATCCCCAAAAATAAGATTGTAGGATTTCAGGTGACTCCAAGGCCCGTGTGTACTTTTATAAGGGTAGGATTCTGATCCAGAAGGCAGGGCCCTTTCTGTGGAGAATGCAGACAAGACAGTCAGGCTCAGGCTGACTGACATACAGGACACACATATGTACTGCACATATGAAGGCAAAACATTCATGAACTAAATAATTAAAATAAAAATTCAAAGATCCTTTTGTGAGTCTGACAATATGACTCCCAGCTTGGACCTGGTTGAGGATCTTACAGGTCTCCGTGCCTGGTGTTGCCTGCCAAGAGACACTGGGACCTGGGGTTGATGGCAGAGTACATCAGGTGACTTGGGCACCGCCTCTGATGATGCCCAGGGAGAAGAATAAAAGGATGAAGATTGTGGTGACGGCTATCATTGTGGTTTGCATGAGCAATGCCCCCATCGGGTCATGGATTGGACACTTGGTTTCCAGTTGGTGGCACTGTTCAGGAAGGTTAAGGAAAGTTTAGGGTACTTAGCCCAGCGAGAATACATCCCTGGTGTTAGACTTTGAGGATGTGTGGCCTTACCCACTTTCTGCTCCACTTCTCTGCTCCCTGTGTGCAGAGAAAAATGTGCTAGGCGGCTTCCTGCCTCTGCTGCCTTGCTATTTCGTCCCTGCCATTCTCGATGCTAAACCACAAGGACTTGGAACTGTAAACTAAACCAAACAAAAACAAATCAAAAACATTCTTTCTTCCTTAAGTTATTTTGCCAGGGGACTTTATCACAGCGACAGAAATGTCACGAATACAAGCACCTTCCGGAGAGTTCTATGAAAACCACATGCACATATCCATTCCAGTAGTCACTGTAGAGCCATGGGAAGCATCCTCACTGAGCAGCCTGAAGCCCCTGAACCTACTCCAGAGGTGGACAGAGACAAAAACCATATGCAAGGAACAGCTCTAGCCAATTCTAAGTGCAATACAGAAGAAAGGAAAAGGGACCCGGAATGGTTGAAGCTTGGTGAATAGCGCAATGTCTTAGTCGGGGTTTGTATTCCTGCACAAACATCATGACCAAGAAGCAAGTTGGGGAGGAAAGGGTTTATTCAGCTTACATTTCCACATTGCTGTTCATCACCAAAGGAAGTCAGGACTGGAATTCAAGCAGGGCATGAAGCAGGAGCTGATGCAGAGGCCACGGAAGGTTACTTACTGGCTTGCTTCCCCGGCTCGCTCAGCCTGCTTTCTTATAGAACGCAGGACCACCAGCCCAGGGATGGCACCACCCACAATGGGCCCTCCCACCCTTGATCACTAATTGAGAAAATGCCTTACAGCTGCATCTCTTGGAGGCATTTCCTCAATGGAGGGTCCTTTCTCTGTGATAACTCTAGCTTGTGTCAAGTTGACACAAAAACCAGCCAGTACAGGTAGTACAGGAGGTGACAGAGACAGAACTGAGCCATGCCTGTGCAGGTCAGGAATATAGGAGTTCTATAACATGGTTGGATTTTATTACAAGCACATTGGAAGCCGGTGAAGACCTGTCAAGAGAAGAGGACAAATTCTGGTTCACCTTTCCTAAGAGTGCCTTCCTGTTGTGTGGTGGGTACATTACAGAAAGCAAAAGTCAGGCAGGGGCCTCAGAATATAGCACAGCGACAGAACACTTACCCAGTGTTCATCTGTCAGGCCCCAGGTTTAATCCCTCGTACCACAAAGAAAAAGGTAACAAGCTGGCACATCGGTTGGCAGACCGTTACAGCCATGTAGCTGAAAGAACACAGCAGTGGTGGTGATGGGGACTTGCTGCTGGTGCTCGATGCTTCTTCAGGTCAACTGAAAATTGAGGGGATCCTTTGCAACAAGGACTCATGGAACACGGGGAAGGCTTAAATATAGATTCAAGGAAAAATAAGGTCTTAGCAATGGCTTCAAGGGTTCCCATCTGAGCAAGGGTTTAGTCTCAATGGGGGTTTTAAAGAGGATGATGAAGAAAGGAAGAAACAGGAATCCAAATGGTGTGTGTGTGTGTGTGTGTGTGTGTGTGTATCTAGTTTAATCTCAGGGTCAACAGGAGACAGATCTCCAATGAAAAGAAGATAAAAGCTCTTGTGCCCTCATGTTTTTAATTTTTAGACTGAGGATCATTGGTGCTCTTACCCAGAGTTTCTGGATAATTTGCCATGGCTTTTTTGCATCTGTCAACCCTGATATTCTGAGAGTGTTCTTGTCTCCATCTCCAAATACAAATTTAGGGCTGAAAAGAACCATATCCCCGAGTCTATGTTCAGAGATGAGCGACTTGTACCGAAAGACCTTTATATGTTTCATGAAAGCTATTTCTGTAAATGGATTCAAGAAGACTTTAACAAGCAAATATAGCATCCTAAATGCCAGCGATCTAAATAGAAGATTCAGCAGAAGCAATGGATGATGGCAGAGCATGGGGATCTTGGGAGGGAAGCTGAAGGAAAGTGATCAGAGGAACCCAGAAAGGACTGAAGATTGGGAAGGAAGAGGCACAGGGAGAGATGCTGGCTGGTCCTGACTCCAGCACCAGGCCATCCTTCCTACCCATCGGGTGCAGAAAGGGTACCTTTCTTCCCCAGAGTCAGCTCATATTGTGATAGAAGTGAAATGGTGACCCCAGTAGAGACGTGACCACATACTGGCAGAATATTAGGGTGAAACAGTCAGGATGAATAAGGGTGGGTATAGGGAGGGCCTCCCAGTCTGGAATGGCCAAGAAAAGCACCAGAGAAAATTGAAGGAGAATGTCTTAGTAATTGTGAGTTCCGAGAAGTGGAAGGGTACTATATTCCTTAGGGTTCTATTGATATGAAGAGGCACCATGACCATGACGACACTTATAAGGTAAAGCATTTAACTGGGTCTGGCTTACAGTTCAGAGGTTCAGTCCACCATCAGAGTGGTAGGAGGAACGGTAGCATAAAGGCAGACACAGTGCTGGAGAGGAGCTGTTCTGCACCTGAATCTGCAGACAGCACAGAGAGAGAGAGAGAGAGAGAGAGAGAGAGAGAGACAGACAGACAGACAGACAGACAGACAGACAGAGACAGACAGACAGACTGGGGCTAGCTTGAGCTTCTCAAACCTTCCTCACCTCCAGTGACACACTTCTACCAAACCAGGCCACACCTCCAATAATGCCCCTCTCTATGAGGTTATGGAGGCCATTTTCATTCAAACCACCACAGATACACACATACACACATGAGAATCAGGGAGACGGTCCATAGCAACAGGCTCCCCCTACAGCCCTCCATCTTCCCAGAGTTAGGAGAGAGGGAAGCAACATAGTCGACTTATTTGTCTCCCAGAGCCTACCACTTCTTCCCAAGCAAGGCACAAGTTATGGATGTCAGGTCGTGATACCACTGTAGACTGTGTTGGGTCAGAGAAGGGGCTTGTTTCTCTGGGCGCAGAAGTGCTGATAACGGACTTAGCTAGCTTGCGTAGCTAGTCATGTGACCTGGTGGACTTAGGGAAGGCAAGCAGAGAGGCAGAAGCAGAAGAGTGACAGATGGGGGAAGTTGGTGAACAGAAAATACCTGTCTCCCATTGTCCTCTTGGTTCCTCTCTATGGCTGCTGACTTGGGGGTTCCATGTGGTGGTTCCCCTCCATAGTGAACGACAAGCCTACTAGATCACAGGCTGTGAGTTTGTTGGAAGTTCCTTCATATCAAGTAGTCTGCCTTAAATACTACCCAGACACAGCAAGCTTTGTATACACACAGGTTGGACATCCTGGTCTGAAAATCTAAAAATATCTTCCCTCCTTTTTATTAGTTCTTTGAGAATGTCATATTTTAATCATACTCTCCTGCTCCCACACTGTCTTAGTTAGGGGTTTCACGTCTGTGAACAGACACCATGACCAAGGCAAGTCTTATAAAGAACAACACTTAACTGGGGCTGGCTTACAGGTTCAGAGGTTCAGTCCATTATCATCAAGGTAGGCGCATGGCAACATCCAGGCAGGAATGGTGCAGGAGGAGCTGAGAGTTCTACATCTTCATCTGAAGGCTGCTAGCAGAATACTGACTTCCAGGCAGCTAGGATGAGGGTCTTAAAGCCTACACCCACAATGACACACCTACTCCAACAAGGCCACACATCCAAATAGTGCCACTCCCTGGGACAATCATATACAAACCATCATAGACACACACACATACACACACATACACACACACACACCAGATCCATCCCTACACACACTACATATAACCTGTGTTCTTTCTTGGGTATCTGGCCATTTGCTGAAAGTGTGGTGGACCTACTGAGTGTGGAGGACCTACCGAAGGCCACGCCCTTAAAGAAATCGACTCTCCCTTTCCCAGCATGCCTCAGTAGCCAACTGTTCTTCAGCGGAAGGTGAGACTTCACGCCCACCTCCTCCCTTCATGCTGAAATCTTGAGGAAAATCCAAAACATTTTAAGTGATGACATGACATCAAAAATGGAAAATTCCGTACAACGAAACCTTGGTTTGCATGCAAAATGGTTTACAAGATCATACCAAATATTAGCTATTTCATAAATAGTAAGTTAAACCTCGATACTTTAAATATTTAATAAGCATGTGTCTCTGCATGATGAAAACATACATGTCCAATCTTGGTGCTGAGGTTTTGCCATTAGGCCAAAGCTGTTTCCTGAATGGGTGCTTTGGTTTGGTGCTGACTTTACAGCAATCTTATGTCTCTTTAGAACTTGCCCTAACGGGTTCTAGCAGCCCAGATGTGGACTTACAGCTGTGTTCCTTTCTCAACGCAATGCAGTTACTGCAGCACCTTAAGTAACTACTCAGATTCACCTCGTATGTTAATTGTATTTCCTTACGATGCAGACACAGGGATTGAACAACTTAGAAAGAGGATCTTGATTTCGGCTCATGGGTTTAGAGGTTTGGTCCATGGTTCCTTGGTCCAACAGCTGGTAGTCTGTTGTATGCTTATACACCACGGTGGGAGTTAAAGAGAACTTTAAGTAAAGATAACTTGTTTACCTCATAGTAGCTGGGAAACAGAGAGAAAGAGGGGGGAAGCCTTGGGTCCCAATACTCTTCTCAAACGCACATACCCAGTGACCTCTCCCCTACTAGGCCCCGCCTCCTAAAGGTTCCTACCTTTAGGTCACTACCTCCCAGGAGCATCCTAAGCTGGAGACAAAGCATGAGCCATGCAGGCCTTTGCCAATCATTTAAGATCTAAGTTCCAGCACCTCGCCAGTGGCTGCAGCAGAACAGGAAACAGATCTGTGGACAGCAGTACCTGCCTGCTCTCTTCTGGTTAGTATTTCTGCAGCAAGAGTCATGTCTGGTTCAGGGAGTCAGAAAGACAAAGGATGAACATGGTGACTGCATATAAAGCATCCATTTTAACTAGGACTTGGGGACAAAACACTGTTTTCCATGATGCATTATGATATTTAATTCAATAATCACACCAAGTGTTAAAAATGAAGTGTACGGGTTTTTAAAGCCACACACCACACCAACCATAAGCTTCCCCCTCTTTCTTCTCCTTCCTGAAGTATCGGGTTGCCTTGGTGGGAAGCGGTGGAAAGCTACACCGCATAGCTTTTCCTTAGAAAGAAAAAAAAAAGTAGAAATTCACTGCTGTAGTAGAAAAGCTATTTGCCAGAAACTGAGTCCCATTTTCTCATGGCGAAACATCCGAGCATTGTAATACATGTACCTTTATTGATATGTTTGATCTGTAGGCACATCTAAAGAGACACAGAAAAGCATGTTCTAGATGTAGTTCATGTCTTTAACACAGGGCATGGCACGCACAAATCAGGCACTTAGTAACTGAGATATCTTAATTCTCGTGAGCATCATAAGGGCTCATGATAGCCGCTGTATGTGTCATGATAATCTCGAAGCTTTGTGTGTGTGTGTGTGTGTGTGTGTGTGTGTGTGTACACGTGTGTGTGTGTGTACCATGAGAGAACCATAACCATGACAAGTTGACATGTGGGTTCCCTAGAGAAAGCTCCCGTATTACTGTTAGACTCGGGTGGACATGGCTCAGACCCCACATCAAATTAAACTTCCCCAGTAAAAGGAAAGAGGCTATGCCTTTTTATTTGGCTCTAGTGTGTTGTCTCCATCTTGATTTCATGACAGAAGGTAGATTCTGGTTAAGTCTCCAGTATTGGCTAACCCTGGGGCTAATAGTGGAGTCTTTTCACTCACAGCCTGTGCTGTGTTCATTACAGTATACTCAGCTCATACCACGAGGGAACACCTCTCATGTGGAAAAGCCTTCCACCACCACCCCACCCCCTTTCTGTTTCTATTCTGTCAGCAATCCTTGCTACCTGGAATCTCACCTGCGGTGCCAGGAGTTTTGTCTGCTGAGAGAGGGGAGCCTCAGTTGAGAGAATGCCTCCATAAAATTGACCTGTAGTCAGGGCTGTGTGGCATTTTTTTAAGCTAATGTTTGATGCAGAGGGCTCAGTTCCTGATGGGCAATGCCAGGGTGGTCCTGGTTCTATAAGAAAGCAGGCTGAGCAAGTCATGAGGAGCAAGTCAGTAAGCAGCGTTCAGCAATGGCCTTTCCAGTCAATGTTTCCAGCTTTCTGCCTGGGGTTCCTACACTGATTTCCACAGATGATGAACTACAAACTGAAAGACGAAAGTCCCCTCTGTGAGACTCTTTTGGTCATGGTGCTTTATTACAGCAAGACAAGCCTTGATTGAGATGCCATCCTATCTGGATTATCTGATAGCAACACTTCACACTAGAATTTGTCACCCAAACATGACAGCACAGTAACCTCAGCACAGAGAATGCTGCAGGTATATACCTCTGGGGCTTTCCTACCTTCCCTCAGAACCCTGTCCATCCCTGTGGCTTGTCAGCATGAAAACATCCTGTGCTAAGTATCATTTGGTCTTTTGGGTTGGAACCCACAATGCTCGTGAAGGAAAAATGGTTTAGTAACGTTGAACATTTAAAGATGGAGCTTGGCAGAGCGTATGCTGAATGTTTGCTTCAACATAAGTGCACATATGTACAGTGCTCACAGTTGGCCAGAAGGGGGCGTCAGATCCCCTGGAACTGGAGTGACATGATTGTGAGCCTCCATGTGGGTGCTGGGAACCAATCCTGGGTCCTATGGAAGAGCAGTAAATCCTCTTGATCACAGAATCATCTCTCTAGCTCTTAACTTCACTTAACTTAAAGAATTCTCATTTCTAGATCCAAAAGTGAATTCTTGACATTACCGTGAATGCAGCTACACACTCTAATGGGAGAAGATGTACCTCTTTCCCTCAAAGCCAAATGCAAAACAAGAAGAAATCGTATCAGCTCAAACCAAGAACTTTAAGCCCTTTAGACTATGAGCAAGCCAATGGCACACAGGCCAGCCCTAAACTATGGGTTACTCGAGGTAATGGGTCTCCAGGTAGCCATCATGCCTTGTCCATTCTTGCTAGGACATTCCAGGGTCTTCCCAGTCTCCCTTAGCTACGCTGAGGGAACTTGGGCAGAGCCTGGCCTACCACCTCCACTGTGAATGATCTGATCACAACCTAAAATGGCAGCGTCAATGGAGCCAGTGAGATCAGCAAGATCAGCAGGGGTCCGTGGGGTCAGCAGGTCAGGCATCCGCTTGGACCATGATAATCTTACAAAAGGCCACAGATGTAGATGCTGAGTCATAATGGCTCACCTTCTAGTTCCCAGAGCTGCTCAGTTCCTCTGGACCACAGCGGCCTCTGAAGGAAGCAGTGCCGAGGAGAGATACTGGACTCCATTTCTTGTATGTAAAAATTCCTCGATGAAAGCAATGTTCTGAGGGTGGCTCATCACCTAACATGAGTGTCAGAGGGCAGCAGTGGCAGTGTGCAGTGTTCTTCAATCGGTGTGATAGCCTGCCCCATTCTGGCTGGACAGAGGTGGTGTAATTGTGAAAAGGGCATTTGGAAAACACTATCATTAACAAGAAGTTTGCAGACATCCTCTCTGACTAATGCAACAGTATTTGGCCTTGAAGTCACTATGCTATGACCAGATTGTTTCTATAAACTTGAAGACGTAAACATGAATATTCAAGGTTTTAAATATCATCAGTTTCAGGCTTGGTTATAATCAGCTTTGAATGTACAAGAGAGGGTAGGGTGGTCAGACCAGCACCAGAACTTCTCCTGGATGACCAGGGGTTGCTTCACTGAGGAGTTAAAAAACCAGGGCTGAATTTCTCTCCTGGCAGTATTCCCCCACTCAATACCAGCCCTGTGGGAGCCCTATCTCACACTTCCTGACAGAACCCTCATCCTCCTGGATGTGGTCACAGCCCACAGTCCAACCGCAAGACTCCTCCTAGGCTCTTCTTCAGGGGGAAGACCTTGCTTGGCTGCCCTGTGTTTAACCCTCTAACACAGAAGCCAGCCATGGTGAGCAAATAATGCCCAACTGTTGCTTAAAGTTTACAGCTATTATTACATTTTTAAGGAACAGGCTGGGGGAGCTTGCTGGAGCAAAGCAGTCTTGTGTGTGCATGATATGGAGGTCCAGGAGCCCTTTAAATATTTAATGTAACCAAAAGCCTCTGGCAGCCCATCATCTCTTAATGGGGCTTGCCCTTTGGCCAGCTTGTTTCTGAGGGAGTCAAATGTCTGGCTTCCAAACAAGTTGTCAGTCACTTGGTGAGTAAATACCACAAGCTGAAAGTGGTCTCCCAGGCATCATTGGTCTTCGTTGGTCAAGTTCAGAAGGTCGCAGGTCAGCATAGCTTGTCTTCAAACACCTGTGATTTCAGATCGAGCGAGGCATTGGCAGTGATCTGTTCTCACCTCCCTGTGGGCCTTCACTAAACACAGAATGGAATCCGTCAGGGAACTGGATGGTAGGGCTGAGAATTTCTGTGTGAGGAGACAAGAGGCAAGCTGGGGGAAACTAAGTACTGTCCCGATATGAACTGCCGTTTACACCAGAGATATCTTAGGAGAGATGCCAAGGACCAGAACTGGTCCTGGACTGATTGTCAGCTAGCATTCCTGAGAGCAGGGGCTGTGGAGAAGAAGAGTGAATATGAACCAAGAGGATGGGGCGGCACTGCGCTTTGAGAGAAGCCAACAGACTGGAACAGCTAATGGCTTCACTTCTCCCATCTCCCAGTGCGACTGGGGAATGGTCTGTGCGTGGCACACTCACTGTGGCCACAGATAAAGATATTGCGTGTGTGTGAGAGAGAGTGTGTGTGTGTGTGTGTGTGTGTGTGCGTGCGTGCAAGGCAAGCAAGAATGAAAAAAAGCCTAGGCTGTCAGCATGAAGAGGAGACGTGGAACACTGATCTCGGTCACCAGTTTATACTTACATTTGACTGGAAGTTCTTTAATTTCACCAGATCTTAGTCTCCGAGTGGAGAGAAGGAATTTGTTAAGTCATGGAACTTCTCACAATTTACAATGGCTAATGACTACAGACTATATCCTGTGAATTTCTTAGGCAAGGAGTAAATTTTGGAGGCTGAAATGTTAGGAGCATTTGTTGCTCTTGCAAAGGACTTGGGTACGTTCCCAGTACCCAAAGGGCAGCTCACAACCATTTGTAAATCTAGACCCAGGGGATCTGGCGCCCTCTTCTGGCTTCTACCGGCCCTGCATGCACATGGTGAATAGGTATAAATGGAAGCAAAACATCGGCTGTACATTTCACTACAAAGTGAAAAATAAATATGTCTTTAAAAAAAATAGCGTAGTTGTAATGGATACGCCATCATGATTTAAAAAATAGTAAAATCATGAATTCTTATTCAAAAGAAATGTATTTTCTCCAGATTTTGTTAGTTCGTTTCTTTTTAAAACACTTTCCAAGTTGATAGAGATTGGGGGGGGACAGTCAACTCAAAAACATAGCTGTAATCTTAATTTTAATCAGATACTCTATGTTAATCACTATCAAAATCACGAGGTGCTCTGCTTTTCTTGATGTAGCGTGCTTCTCGGCTTGCTTCAGGTATCTTGTCCTTGGATCTCAGACATTGTCTAAAACAATGTCTAAAACATTTCAACAGACATTGTTGAAATGATGAGCAGCCTTCACCATAAGTTCTTTTTATGATTCACGGTTTCACTGGCCTTCTTCAGGCTCTTTCATTTTGCTCCAGCCTTAGGAGGAGTGGAGACTTGGTGACCAGGTTGCAATCACTACGCCCACAATTTTGAAGCAAGAAATCTTCCTAGACTTCCTTTCTGATGGAGTCCACCCAACTCTGCAGCAAGAGCACTGTGTGGTCATTGTTCTGAGAACAAGGTTTCTGGAACACCTTAGAGAGTCCTTACCTGCAGACCTCTGGTCTTAAGATGTTAAGAATCTCATCAACTAAACCTTTAAAAAATGTACTTTAGTTGTGTGTGCGTGTGTGTGTGTGTATGTGTGTGTGTGTGTATGTATGTGTGTGTGTGTGCACATGCATGCAGACACATGAGCACAGGTGTTCACAGAGGTCAGAGACATTAATGCCCCTTGATCTGGAATTACAGACTAGGACTGAACTTACGTCCTTTGCAAGAGCAGTATTAGTTCTTAACCTCTGAACCATCTCTCTAACCAACCCCAATACTTACCTAACCCCAACATCAAACAACAAATAAAAATGACTTCCTCTGCATCCAAACTAAGGCTTTGTTTGATCTATTGTTAAAAGAAGGATTTGGACTTGGGACAGAGAGTAGCAAATACTAATCCGTCTTAAAGAAAGTACCATGAAACGTTCTCCAGAAGCAACAGCACTTGTAAAAACCCATCTTTTGCTCACCAACAACCCTGTCAGCTGACTTTATTAGTGATGTTCCGTTTAGGAACGGTAATGCCTTAGTAGCTGGGAGCATCTGATATGTTCTTGTAGCTACACTAGGGGCACTGAACAGCCAAGGAGCTACAGAAGGAAGGCTTTCTTGAAAAAAAATGGCGCATGAACCGACTTAAAAAGAACTTTGGTTACAGGGAGATCAGACCTTGCAAAAAGTATAAATAAGTTTTCCATGGGTGAGCATCCATGACTCAGCCTTCTGACTGTACATAGAACATGTGTTTGACCATCAGGAAAACCATCAGGATAAAGTGAAATCGGTTTGTACCTGGCTCTGGGCAAGCAAGCCAACATCATCTCCAGAGAGCAGCTGTTGGAAACACTGGGATAATTGAATGGAGATTCTTTGTAGAGGGTGAGATACCATCCGGGAATGGACGATTAGCAATGCAAAGTGGTGGTTTGTAGTAACAGACCATAGCGTGTTGTACTGGAAGTATCGGAGGGCTACCCTAACCCTATGCATTTAACCAATCAGAACAGGAAACAGCCCAAGATGGTTGTTTGTAACATATTAGGAACTAGAAACAGTTTCTAAATCGCAGGTCTCAGTCAGCTCTGCTGCTAGCTGGGTGTTCATCTCCCTATTTGTTCCACCAGCCTGCCCAGGTGAAGGGTACTCAGCCTGCCTCAACCTGACTCTTGGAGCATCTCCCAGCACCCCAGGCCAGTGGGCAACCAGAGGCAGAAATTCAGACTCCCAGTGCCATACTTGAAAACTAAATTCAGTCTCGCAAATATTTAAGTAAGGACTCGAGGGCAGGTTCCCAGGCGGTACAGCTCAGAACAAATGACTCCCTGTACTCTGCTGTGAGCAGACTGTAGTTCTGTATGGCCTGAAAACCATGGAGTGTCTACAACAAAAAATATGACAGTAATCTGCTACCACTGTGACTGTTTCTTTAGTGGGTCTGTTCTTGTGACATGCCTGAACATCCTGAGGAAAGACCCAGAAAGGGCTGTGCAGGGTTGTTCTAAGCGGGCGAGAAGACTCGTGGCTCCTGCATGAACCCTCGCTAGAGGGTCACATCACTCACACGTTTGAAAACAGAAGAAGGCATTCTCTATAGAACATATGCGGAATCCCCACAGAGAACCTGGAAAGAAATAAAGAGAAAAAGGAAAAAAAAATCTGGCCCACAGATCTCAAGCAAAGAAATGCCGTGACGGGGAGACGTGTGAATGGAGGCTTGAGTATCGGGAAACAAGAGCTTTTTCTTTGGCCGTTAGCAAATCAGGACAGAGCCTCTGGTCCACTTGAGGCTATAGTCAGTGTAGCCTTGAAGTCACTGGAAGCAGAGGAATATGGAGGTCCCTTGTGTTGATTCTCACCCACAGTTTAGAGAAACTAGGACACAGAACAGTGTTACTACCGGTCAGCATTGTCCACATTGGAAACAGCCCAGAGTCCAAAGTCTCTAGTCACAAATCGGTGATGAGCACAGGATGGCATTGTAGGCACTCAAGAAAAAAAAGAAAGCTTGGACATTTTCGAAATCAGCACATACCAAAGTTTACAGGCGTCTGGCTCTAGAAGGTCTCCCTCCCAGAAATATATATTGATACGCTCTAGAAACTTAAAAAGTTAAATCTCTTCTCGTTTGTTGAACATCTCAGATGCTTGAGCGTGCTCTGTGATTTGAATCTCCAAGAAGGGTCAAGCTACATGCTGGTGAGGTAGGACCCAAGGATCCGGAGGCAGCTCGTGCTCTCAGGGGCTGGTGTGCAAAACCCAACACTTTGGTTCACACTTCAACATGTGCTGATCACAAACTGGCTACAACTTGAGTATTTCCACAGAACAAATGAATATATTTTCCTCCCATCTAGTTCCAGGCTTTGCTGGCTCCTCTACCATGCAGTTGAGTGCCTTTTTTTTTTTTTTGGACCCTTTTGCCTTTCAGGATTTCTGAGAAGCACATTTATAAATGGCTCTTATGGAAAGACCTGCAGAGGAAGGAACTGAAAGACAGGTGCCCGTCTCTAAACCTTCCCAGAAATATTAGCAGACACTTGAACTTCTTATTTAAGATTCTCCCCTTCAGATGCATTTAACAGTAGGACTTAGCACAGCCAGAAGACAAAGCCACAGATTGTGACAGGTCACTCTGAAAGGCTCACTGTAACCCCTGGAGATCTGTCTTTTATGGCAATGAGACATGCTGCATTTAGGGCCTTATGAGGTCCCCAGCAAATGTCTGCTGTGTGACTGAAAATACTAGGGGGACAGCTACACCTTAGACTTGTCTGTCCCATATGTCAACGTGTCACCTTGGGCAAATGCTAACCAGTGATGCAGTCTCATCATCAGTTCAGTGATGCACCGTTTGTGCTCCTGAAACTCGATGGAGCAGAGGACAGATGCCTGTAAGCCGTGGACAGCTTTCCGGGTATGTCCTGAGAGAATGTCACAGAGGCAGGAGTCCTGCACAGCAGGAGCAAATACTAGAAAATGTATGTGCCAGTGTACTCAGACCTTTCTGGAATACTGCAGGGGTTCGGGGGGGGGGGTATGTGTACCAGGCTTGGGAAGCATCAGAACCAGTCTGTGCCTGTCCAGAGCAGTCTTCACTATGCAGAGGTCAAAGCTGTCAGACCCTGGGGCATCGTATACCCTTGGCCATGAGTCCTTCCGAGCACTGGGAAAGGTTGGGGCCGCCATGTACTTCAGCAACTTCTTGTGATCAATGTTCTGCTCATGGAGATGAAGGGTCAGTCAGATAGGGATTCACACAGCCAGGCTGTACTGTACTGCACTGTACTTCCTCTTGGTTGGTCAGGATTTGTGTCACATGGCTTATGGCCCTAGGAGGAGATGTCATAAGACACATGGGCAGGCTCATTTCCTTTGTATAAAAAGTCACTAATAGATATTGAAAATGAAAGCTGGGCAGTGCTTCCATGAGCTGTTCATCTTGAGCCATGTCTAATTCAGGCTGTCGAGTGTCCGTGGCCTCAACAGTGCTAGGGGATTGCCAGGATTACGTCATCAAGTTTCTATGGCTACACTGATGCTATCTCCAGGTGATGCTGGGGCTTCTGTTTTTACTAAGATGGGTATTTTTCTTTAAAAATTAAGCTTATCTGATCATAGAGGAGAATCTAAAGTTTTGAGTACAAAAACAACTCACGCACCTTGATTGCTTGTCAGTAAAATGGGAATAGTAAAGTCCATCCTGGCACCACTAGGCTGGGATGAAAAACCCTTTTTTGTTATCTTGGTCAAAATTATCAGATGGATAATGGATGGGTGATGCTCCCAACAGAAAGTACATGAGGGCCTTTGTTAATCCAAAATGGACATCAACTGAATATCCTCTGCTCTCCTCTGGTTTCAAGGAAAGGAGAATTGCAAAGAACATTTAAAACACCGTTTTGACCATTCTTCACCCTCCGACTCTATTACCTGAGTGTCCCTTGAAAGAGCCACCTCCCTCGAGGCAACCTTTCATACTGGTTCCAGATGACTGACAATCCTATTGATGCCTTCCCCGACAGGTCGGTGGCCACACAATGTTACCCATCCGATGGATGCCTCCAGAGAGCATCATGTACAGGAAATTCACCACCGAGAGTGACGTCTGGAGCCTGGGGGTGGTGCTGTGGGAGATCTTCACCTATGGCAAG
Organism: Grammomys surdaster; assembly: GCF_004785775.1. Lineage (NCBI taxonomy): Eukaryota > Metazoa > Chordata > Mammalia > Rodentia > Muridae > Grammomys > Grammomys surdaster. The sequence goes on from NW_021604656.1 coordinate 8,042,360, forward strand.
CAGCCCTGGTATCAGCTATCAAACAACGAGGTGGGTGATTGTTTGGGAGAGATCCCATCCTGCAATGCACGCACACACACTACACATACGGAGAGAGAGAGAGAGAGAGAGAGAGAGAGAGAGAGAGAGAGAGAGAGAGGGGAGGGGGAAGGGGGGAGAGAGAGGGGGGGGGAGAGAGAGGGAGGGAGGGAGGGAGGGAGAGAGAGAGCGCTGGGAAGCAGGACATGGTCACAGGTGGCTTCATTTGAGTCCACAGCTCTCCCCAGAGATTGACTGGAGAAAGAGAAGCGCTGTGTTTTCTGACCCGACCTCCCTCCTTCCAGTGACAGGACTGAGGAATGATTTTACATTGCTCGTCCAACAAATTAAGGGCAGCTTCAGCCGCTCACGCCCCTCGCTCCGGCAAGAGTCCCTGCGCCATTCCAGAGAAGTTACCCTGTCCTCCCCCTCTTCAGATTCTGCCAGAACATTAACTACTGGTGAAAAATCTCAAGCGTTTGTTTGCCTATTCCAATTCCTTTGAGAAATATAGTTACCTGTTGAAATCGTAGGGGATTGGGTCCAAGAGCCACCCCCGCCCCAGCCAAATTTAGAACACTCAGATTCCTAATACCGAATAATAATGTACGATCCACAGGCAGCCTGGGCATCTCCTTTCATGTGGGTCATCTCCATCTTGCTCACGGGAGCAGCACACACAAACGCAATGGGAAATACGAATAGCGCTCATGCGGTGTGTTTAGGAAGCAATGACAAGAGGAACATCTGCACATGCTCAGGACAGATGTCGTTTTCCTCACATATTTCCAGTCTGCTGCTGTTTGGGTGCACATCTGGAGCCCGTGGATACAGAGAGTCAGCAGTGCATCTGTGTTGAGACACAGCACCTCTGTCAAGTGTTTCTAGTCTCTCTCACATCCAATGCCCGTGTTGTTAAAGTCAGCTCTGATATCCAGTGAGCCTACTCACTTCGGCTGTCAGGGGGTCCCTGTCAGTCAGCACCTCACACAAAAGTAATTCAGGCTCTACCTTCAGCTGGCAAAACCTGAAACACATAAGACTTTTCTGTGTGGAATTTAGATAACCCTTTGTGAATACATTGTGCCTAAACCGGATTTGTGAAATCACATTGGTTCTCTTCCTTGTGAGAAAACAGTGAGAGTGCTTCCTCTGAGGCTGAGGCAAAAGAGTCATGAGTCCAAGGCCAATCTGGGCTACATAGCAAGATCACACCTATAAACAATAACCCTGTCTCTCTCACTAGAAGTCTGTAAGGGGGAGATCAGGTTGGGAACCTTGAGCTCCTCCCTCGTAACCTTTCATAAAAGTCCTTCTTAACTACAAGGGGATGATGGTTATCTCACTAGGAGACTGTATCAGCCCGTTGTCTGTTGGCAAACAGTTAAGGAGATGCACATGCTAACTGTCACGATTTAGTCAGCACACACCTGTGTCTGTATAAGCACAAACTATCCAGAGGTAAGCATCACAATCTGGCTTGACTTTTAAAGAGTTAGAGAAAGGAGAGGCCCTTTCTGGTTCCTCCACCCCGCGCCCCCGGGACGTTTCCCACGTGCTTGGCTTTTGCCCTGCTAATCCTGCCTCTCTGGTCTCCCTCCAGGTGATAGAATGCATCACCCAGGGCAGAGTCCTTCAGCGGCCTCGAACATGTCCCCAGGAAGTGTACGAGCTAATGCTGGGGTGCTGGCAGCGGGAGCCACACACGAGAAAGAATATCAAGAGCATCTACACCCTCCTTCAGAACTTAGCCAAGGCGTCTCCCGTCTACCTGGATATCCTAGGCTAGGCTCCGCCTCCTCCCCAGACCGTCCTCCCAAGACACTCCTCAGACTGGCCAACACGGTGAACCTCTTAACTGCCGCTGATGTCATGACCTTGCTGTCCTTCGCTCTGACAGTGTGAACAGGACCAGGAGCGGCTCTCGGGGGAGGCAGTGTGTACTTCTCCATCCACAGACAGTATTAACTCGCTTCTGGCGTTGTCTCTTCCTCTCCCTTTGGTTTGTTTCTTTCTCCTTTTATTTACTTATTTATTTATTTTTGGTCTTCACTGCTTCATGGTCCTCAGCTTCTCTCCTTGACCAATCTGGCTTCTGTATTCCTATAAACTGTACATAGACAAAGGCCTTAACAAACCTAATTTGTTATATCAGCAGACACTCCAGTTTGCCCACCACAACTAACAATGCCTTGTTGTAATCCTGCCTTTGACGTGGATGAAAAAAAGGGAAAAAAAATCAAACATCTGACTTAAGCCGTCACTTCCGATGTACAGACGTGGGGCGTTTCTATGGATTCACTTCTATTTATTATTTATTTACTATTTATTTATTTATATATTACTCTCCTTATTGTTTTCTGGTGGTTTTAGCCTGTGTATGAGAAGGAAAAGTTGTGTACAATCTGGCAAAACTTTATCTGTGGGAAATGAAAACCAGAGAGAGAAAGAGAAGCTTTACCATAAGTCACGGCACAAGCGAGACAGAGACAAGCCATGGAATCAGCCGGAGTCCGTCGTGCTTAAGAAAACCCAGCAACCATTAGCTGGAGGAGCGTGTCCGGCCACGCCCCCCGAGGACCTTTCAGCAACTATTAGCTGGAGGAGCGTGTCCGGCCACGCCCCCCGAGGACCTTTCTGAGGAGGACACAGGATGTTGAACTCCGCATCATGGGCAGAGTTTCCAATCTCAGATACTGGTCTGTAGTGGAAAGAAAAGACAGTTCCCATGGGACCCAGACAGCACATCCTACGTTCAGACATTGTGGTCGGGCACGGTGACAGAGTTGATGTGTTTCTCAAATGTTGTCTACCATGCTTTTGTCAAGTTCAATTGAAGGAGGTAGATTCGTGTTCAGATGCAATTTCAGGAAAACCCGAGTCCTTGACAAAGACAGGACGTACTCTCAATTTGGAGGCAAGTTTCTCTTACCTTGAACTTTCTCAGACAGCAATTCCCTCCAGCCCCCGCCCTCCACTCTCACCTGTCTTGTAACTGTGCAAACAAGAGTGTGCATGGTCGTTGTCAGTTGACACCTACGTGCACCTGTGTGCAGAAACCGCTGTTCCAGCTGTGAGGCCTGATTAGTGGGGCAGATCCATGAAAGGTCTAACTTAGGCAACTTCCGGGAAGGTAACCAGATCAGTAGCTAGAAGCGCTCTCCAGTAGGCAGTGAAGGGTTTACTGAGCAGGCATGTTGAAGCCTGGATGTCTTCACCCACCTGAAACCCACCGGGCTGCAGGACAGGCTCAGGCTGTCCCTGAGGGAAAGGGAAGCTCTGTGGGATACCACCTGAGTTTATATTCAGTGTGTTCAGATCAAGTTTCTTGCTCGGGGCTCTGTTTTCGGAGAGTGGTTTCATTCCAACGTACTCATTATCAGTATGGTGTTTTGTTAACTATACTCCATTAAAAAGTTTAAAAAAATTGATTAAGCCTTGACACTGTATGGCTAACGGGAGACTGTTTCCAAACTGAGCCTGGAGATTTGCATCCGTACATGGTCATTGGTTTTCCTAAAAGAGAGGGTAAATTTATATAGAAATTTACAGTTATTTGGGTAGTCATTTAGACCGAGGAAGACCAGCATTTCCATTTCTCTGCCCCCTCTGTGAGGGGAAGTTCGATAAACTTGACACCTTTATAACCCAAGCCAGATTGGAAGGGAGTGATTTAATTCACCTTAGAACATTTTATTTGGTGTTTATTTCTGAAGGTGCACGAGCTCCGTGTAGGTTGTTGCATTTGCGCCCGGTCATTTCTGGAGCACTGTGTTTTCTAGTAGAAACTCTGAGAGCTGATCTTCACAATAAAAACTTTAAAAAGCATGTAAATTGGCAAAAAGCAGAAGGAGATCCAGGAGGCCCCCTCTGCCAAGCTAGAGGTCGCACGAGGCAGATGCCATGGTCCTTTCTGTTGCGCTGTCCCATGAGAGATGGGAGCTATTTTGTCTTCTTCGTCCATTAAAACCACCCCCTCCAGAATACCTATAATAATTTAATGAAAGCCATATCTCTGTGATCTATACCGTCAGGTATAGCTCATTAAAGGACCCATGGTACTGTCAGGCACAGTGGAACCGCGAGGAGGCAGAAAGTCAAGAGAACATTTGTACACACCCCTCCAGCTCCCACCAGCCATGACCTGTGAACTCGCACAAGTCTGTCGCTCTGAGTCTGACCAGCTGCCCTGGGAGGAAAAGCTGCAAGATTCTCAGCCGAGATGATAGCATTGTCAGAGGCCAAGGTTGGGGAGGCCACACAGGTTTACACCAAAGGTCTGTACCGAGAATGTGAAAGCATTCCATTCCAGTTATTTCCCTCAGCAAGAAAAAGAAAGCAAAGAGAGAGGGAGAGGGAGGAAGAGGGAGAGAGAAGGGAGAGAAAGAGGGGAGAGAGAGAGAGAGAGTCCTTATACTTTTTGACAAGTCCCTGAAGGTCTCAAAATGAAAGTGTCTATGCAAGTGCAAATTTTTACAGTTATTTATACTAATTATTGTTATTAATTATTATTATTATTATTACTACTACTACCAGTCTCTCTGTTGTCTCAAGAATACATGCTGATTTCAGAGCATTAAAGAGTATCTGATTGCTTTTAAAGTAGCTGGGTGAGCCAAGGACACCTTAGAATAATTGTCATTATACATCTACTATCTCCTTTTTCGTGGTATTTTAAGTTTTAGAAAAGAAACACTCTTGTTCTAAATCGTATCCCTCTCCATATAGGACAAAAAAAAATGATGTTAGCAAACCAAAACCTCCCGCTGATCCCCGTCTGACATCCGATATCCGTTTCTCAGCTCCTTGATGATTTCTGAGAGAAATCATATGCTGCATATGTTGTCAAATTATTCATATATTTTTTTTTTTGGTGAGGGAATGGAGACCGAGAAGCTCAGAGGACAAACATGGGCTTCGCCCAAGTCTGTCCATCAGCTATGCTAACATACATATCTTTCCTGGAAGGAAACACGCTAGCAGCATGTCTGTGAAGCAGGGTGGGAGGTTAGAACAGAAGGAGACCCGTGCAGTGCATGCAGAAGAGATGTTACGTCATGTTCTTCTGCTTCTGGCTTCCGCTGACTCCTCATGTCGCACTCGGCATCATTTAGAAAACGCTTCAAGCAGTGCTCTCCAGGGTTCTGTCAGAACTCATGCACATGTGCTTACACCAGCCCCGTTTGTGATGTTTTTATGTACCTATATATATATATATATATACATATATACATAATATATGTTATAAACACTTGATTTATACATACACACACATGTAGTGTGTTTGTGTGTTTATGTATAAACAAATAGGCACACGGTAATAGAATAATTATAAGTAGGGTGCAATACGAATAATTTGCTTAATATTTGCTAAGTAACCAAAACTTTCCAACGTCACGTGGCAGTTAGTATTTCCGTTCTCAATGTGGGTTAGGACTATACCACACTTTCAGCTCTGTGCAGTCCTTGGATGGAAGACTGAAAAATCACATATTCCCCGAAACAACTGACTGAAAGCCATCCTCTCCATTGAGTTTGTTCTCTGCCTCTTTGCAAAGGAAAAATACAGACTAATGGTCTCCTTATGTCCAAGTCCAGAGGAGGAGAAGTGGGTTTTCTTTTCTTGCACGTTTGGATTGTGCTCACCTTTCCCGGCTCTACGCCCTTCACCCTGGACTCAGAGGCTGAGCATTCTAGACACAAACTGCAGTTCTGTAGGGAGGCGAGTGTCTTCAAGGCTGATGGCAAAACATCCAAGAATCTATAGCAAGACAGGCAACCCGAAGTTACCCCTCATCCACATGGCATGTAAGAGCCATGGCGTGCAGTGCTGTCCCTCTCATGAACTGGACAGGTGATTCCCTGGTCAAGGGCAGACTTTCCCTAATCCTCCCCTTTTGCAAATGGCACTGCCAGCAATACCTGGCATTAAGTCATGTCTAATTTCTAAAATGGCAGCGCAGACCCGTGTGCCCTCATTGCTTCGGCCCCACATCCCTCATCCACTATTAGAGGGCTTCAGTTTCCAAACTTGACTTTCCATCTGGCCCTGTATTGTGGTTAAAGGAAATCTCGTGAGAGGAATGGCTAATGACCCAAATCCCCAGATGTCCAAGTTTGCAGCGAAAGCCAATTCTTCCCAATGTATAAGCAGGACTTAGATACTCAGGCAGGTCATGATAGTTCAAACATGAATCTCAGACGTAACTGTAAAGAACTGAAGTGGGAGGGATTCATCGTTAAGCCAATAGTAGTGCAGGAAGGTGTGACTGTTGTCAGGGCTGGAATCCATCACTGCTGCTAAAGTCCAGGGTTCTCGACTCTTCTCAGCTGTTGCGGCCCTCACTTCTTTCCCTTCGGCGTTATTATTTATTTATTTATTTATTTATTTATTTATTTAACAACTTTCGGTCCATTCATCATAAACATGAAGCAAAAAAAAAAAGTTGCATATATGTAAATGTGTTGCAAGTGAAACACTGTGAATCTCACAACCACCTCCAAGGAACTATGCTGCCATCTTGACGGGCGTCTCAGGAGCCGAGACGGGAAAAGGTGAGGACGTCATTTTGCAGCCTACGCATTCTGGGCCAGGTCCATGTTCGTTTTATTTCTTGGGTCTGTGAGTTAAGAAAACGATCCGAGTGGAGGTTGACGGAATGTTCGGCAAGCTCGGTGACTCAGCACGGGCTCCTGGTAGCTATAGGTTGGAGCAGGAAGGAAAATCCATGGGAGATGGAGGAGGGAAATTTGAGGGAGGGGGAGGGGCTCTATCTTACAGCTCCTGTAGCTCCTGTAGCTTGCTGTTGCTTAAAATGTATACAACAGCTGGAAATGTTTCCAACACAAGGTATTTGAATTAAATGTGAATCTTAAATATGTACTCCCTTAAGGAATGAACATATTATGGTGAAATACCGCTCCCCGCGTCCCCTACAAATCTGCCGAGAGATGTGGGCGTCTACATTTGCTTACGCACCAGACCGATGTTTGTATATACCCGGGCCATACACATTCATTTCGATGTCTCTCTGCGGATGTATTTCCCCTTCACTGGTGACCTGATATTTAGAACTCCGTCTTTTCAGTTGGTTTATTTCCCTTTAATGTGATGTCTCTGTGCCGATTATTACTGGTTCCTACTTGTTTTTGCAATCTGTTTTGAGGTCCAGTGCTTTACTGAGACTCATTGCATCTTGGCTGATTTCAAAGTGACACCCGAATACAGTGTTTAAAAAAAAAAAAAAAGTTTGTTTGTAAATCATGTGACCAGCTTCTCTCAACCTGACATGGAATGTCTCTTGTACTACAGTGTATTTAATAAAAAACAAAACAATGTCTTACAATAAATAACATCCTCCACAAGGGGAGCTGGAAGTGGCAATGCTTACTTTTTAAAATTATATAGAATATCAGCCAGGCATGTTCTGGTTTTTAAATGCATGTATCTTCAGAAGAGGACACCAGGCCACCTGCAGTGTTCGCTGACTGCCTAAAGACCATGAGAGCAAGTGGCCTCTGAGAGGGAGGTGCTCTCTGACCTTACAGATCTGAACGTTTAACTCACCTTGTAAGTTACTGTTGCACTCACACCCTGACATACAGAATCTCCACCTCCACTGTCTAGTATGGTATCCTACAGCTGCATGTAGCTAGCTCGTCTTTGACTGTGACCAGTGTGAATGCAGAACAGAGTATGAAACTGTATTTAGTTTAAACTAATCTATGCTTAAACGGCCATGGTAGGCTACTGGCAACTATGCTGAAGTAAACAGAGTGAGAAAGCAAACCTGTAGTTTCTGAAAGAGTGGGCACAGATGATCTTCTGAGTGTGTAGCAGCAGCCCTGAGTTGGGATATCCCTGGGAAACCCAGAGGTAGGAGTGTTTCTCAGGGCTTCGTAGTCACCATTCCAGTGTCTGGCCGTTTGCCAAGAAGCATCCAAATGGCTCTCCTAGCAGAGGCTCCAGAAACATGTGGTTTAGCTGTGGATACCCCAAACTTAATACTCTTAAATGTCTCTTGTATACCTCCCTTCAGTGATGAGAATATGTATTTCCTTAGGTTAACAAAATATGGCCAAATTAAGATGGAGTAGAGACTTGGGAAGTTCAGAGCTGCATGTGGTTCAAACTATTAAACAGGATTATACGTCACACTCAAGGAAAAGTGGACTCAGGAAGAAAACGTAATCCCTAATGCCTTGGCCAGTCATACCTTGGTGTAGAAGTCCTAAGTGTGCTATACCATGTCTCCTATCTCTATCACTGTTTCAATTACAGCGATACTAACAGAAGCTTGAAACGTGAAGCCATGTGTTCCAGAACATTCCCTTGTTTGTCTATATATCTTATCTAGCCTTTCTTCCTCCAAATACCCTTTCATCCACCCTTAGGATGACTAACTTCTCCAACATGGACATTACTGCTGAAGTGTACTTAGTTTCTATACTAAAACAGGCACACTGGGTTTTTTAGCAGGAGTTATCTATTTGAAAGGAAGGTCTTTATGTACAGGGTGATGGGTGTATGTATTAGTTTCTCGTGGGTACTGTAACAAATCACAACAAATAAGCTATTTTAGGATAACAGTTTATTTGCTCAAAGTGTTAGGGGCCAAGAGTTTGCAAGGGAAAGAGTTGGCAAGAATGTATTCCCTGCAAAAGTTCATGGGAGAACCTGTTCCTTACCATTCTAGACTTCAGTTGCTTCTGATGCTTACTGGTCACTTCAGAGCAATTCTACCTTCCTGGATATATGTATCTTTTTGGTCACGTGTCTTCTTTGCTGGGTTCTAATTTCATAAGCAGATATGCGACTCACTGCATTTAAGGCTTGTTCTGACCACTGCGGATATGTCAGTCAGCTTTCTGTCACGGTGACAAAGTATCTGAGATAATTAACATACAAAGTATCTTGGATAATTGACATGCAAAGTATCTGAGACAATTAACATACAAAGTATCTGAAATAATTAACAAAGTATCTGAGATAATTGACTTGCAAAGCAAGGGTTCTTTGTTGCATGGGTTCAGTCTGTGGTCCCATGGCACTGGCGCTTTGAACTGGTGGTGGCAGGAAAACATGGTAAAAGAATTCTGTATGCCTCAGGTAGGCAAAAAAGAAGAAAGGGATACAGAGACAGACAGTGGAAAGAAAGTGGAAAGAGGAGAAAGGGAAGAAGGGGGGACAGAAGCCACCCATCTTAATATCTCTTTCCAGGGCACATCCTACCCCCAGTGAACCTAACCTCCTTACACCTGTCCCCACCCCATAAAACTTAGGCTACCCCAGTAGTGTCATGGACCAGAAACCAAGTCTTCAACACACAGCACTTGATATCCAGCTTAAGAGATGCTTCTACCGATCCTAGGAGCTAAGGTATCAGCTTCTGTAGACAAGGATCTCCAGCGTCAAGTTAAAACTGTCCTGGAAGGTAAGTTGTAAGAAACTGATTCATGAGTTATGTGCTTACTATACTCCAGAAAGATTCGTAGACCAACTCCTTACATTCTCAGAGCTCCAGAAAATAGACAGAAATATGGTGCTTGGCTGGGATGAGGAGGGCTTTAGGTTAGGGTCAGAGCCAGCAATGTTAACTGAGAGCTCAGGATATGGGCTTCTGGGCCCTCGAAGACTGGAGAGAAATAGTTTAATGGCCTAAGTTTATAGGAATAGGCTTATTAGTGGGCAGATAAAGCCAAGGAGACAAGAGAATTTCTGGGAAGTTGTGCTTTCCAAAGACCTTATGTCTGTAGTTGTTCACCCATCACTTTGGTGAAGGACAAGCCTATTGATGGAGGGAACTGTCCAGCATTGAATTCTGGAGCAAGAGGTAGAGTCATGTTAGGATTGGGGTATACGGACAGCTTTTTCTGTAATACCTCTAATTGGCTGTTTCCCATTGCTAGAAGAACTATGTGTGGTCCAAGGTTATCACTTCCCGCCCTCTACTTACAGATGAGGGTTCATAGTGAAAGCACAGTTCAGAGAAAATTCCTTCGAATGAGCATGATTTATTATCCAGGTTATGCCCCCTATGCAGACCAGGAGCACTCTCTCCTTGACCTTATGTGGAATGCAGAAGTGATGGCGTGCTTCTATGAGGACCAGCCCTGACTCTGTTCACACCAGCTGATGGCAGAGAAGAACAGAGGAGCCAGGGACCTTTCTGCACTGACAGCCATGGTCTGGGCGTTAGAGAGTTGGGCTTGCCCCAGCCTGCTGCCTCCCCTACATAGAAATACTGGCATCCATACAGAAGCTCTATTTCTGATCTTCAGTCACCCATGATGCCCCAGAACAAGGAAAAACAGAAAAAGAACAACAACCCAATGACATTTACACAAACAGACCTCCTCCTACTGATTTCCTTAGAAAGTAAGCATGTAAGCCCAGTCTTCATTTCTTACACAGTTTTCTTATGTTGCTCTCTGCTAGAGGACAGGCTAGGTTTACCAGGTACATAGGTCACACTTACATGATGACAACTAAGCAGGCCATGGCAACCTCCACAAGGACAGCTATAGCCTTTATTTCCTGCAGATGTGAGTCTGTGGCTGTTTACTCCAGCATACAAAATGCCACTTTATTTATTTTGAGTCAGGGTCCACCTAATTCTAATCCTAAAGGAGAAAAGTCAACCTTAAACGTCACTGTGGTGCCTTCACTCCCCTGGGGTAAGCAAAGTCTCTGAAGAACCACTGAAGCAAAGGATGATGAGAAGAGACCTTGACTCATTGTCCATCACAATGCCCTGGACCTTTGGCCTCAAGCAGAAGCCCTCACTGTTATTCTCCTAATGTTGACTTCTCCCCAGGGCAATTGTAGACAAAGCTATCAGGTCCCTTATGGTCACACATATACCCCAGCAAATACTAAATCTCAGGGATCCATTTCTACCCTTTTCCTTTAAATAACTGAATTATCTCCTAGAAGATGAAGGTAGGTCCTTACTCATCTTTTTACATTATGATGGACAAAGAATCTTATTCCCATCTGAAGTATATAATAAACCATGATTATTTTTCTTGTTTGTATAATATTTTAGTAATAACCCTCAAACCAACTTGGCAATTTGAATGAATATATAGTATTAAGTTGGGAATTTCCTTGGAATTTTTAAGGAATAATTAAAAACTTTGAGACTCCAATGTGACTATTGGAAAGTACAGTCCTGTGTAATCACCTCTCTCTCTCTCTCTCTCTCTCTCTCTCTCTCTCTCTCTCTCTTCTTTCTTTCTTTCTTTCTTTCTTTCTTTCTTTCTTTCTTTCTTCCCTCCCCTCTTTCTGGAAGTTTCTGGAAGTTTCTTTCTCTTCACGTTTAGTAGTCTAAAGGTTTATGGATATGACTTAGTTTCACAGTATTTATTTATTGTAAGGATACATTTGATGAACTCGTCCCATTTAACATGTTGTTGTTGTTGTTAGTTTGGTGATTGCTTTAAGTTACTCTGTTGATTTTTTTTGAAATTATGTTAAAGATTGTCTTTCTTACCCCAAAACTATAATTTGTATGTTTTCCATTAATTTTATAGAAGAATTTAAGAAAATATATTCTGAGTTCTGTTATTCTCATTTTTTTCTCTTCAGAGACTTCAGGTTTAATTTATAATAAAATTAAGGCCAGGTAAGGTATGTGCCTATAATTCCAGACTTTGTAGATCTGAGAAGAAGGATCATCAACTTGACTTACTGATGGGATTAAAAATAAGATCCAAATATTTGTTGTCTTCCAGAAATAAACTTTGTAAGCAAAAAAAAACTGGTTAATCAAAAATTATAGACTAGAAGTCAATATACCAAGCTAAGGAAAGAAATAAAGCAAAGTATAGCTAAATATATTCCAAATGTTGGTACATAAAGCTTTCTAACAAGCACAGTAGTGGGTATGAAGGAACAGACAGCTCAAGGTGTAACAGTGGGTCAGCTCAGCATCCAGCTTCCTTTGCCCAGTCTTCTGTTTAATGTGATTTTCCAACTTTCAAATTTCATGGTACTGCCTTCTCTTTTTTTATCTAACTTTTTCTTTTGTGAATTTTATATATGAATACTGGATTTACATAATTTCTACCCTTCACTCTCTCTTTGCTTCAGTTCCTCCTTGCTCCCCATTCCCTTTCAAATTCACTACCTCTTCTTACACACACACACACACTTTCCTCAACAATAACAAAACAATACCCCCAAGTCCATTTAGTGGTGTGTGTGTGTGTGTGTGTGTGTGTGTGTGTGTTAAGCTGACCATTTGGTGTTAGATAGCACAACAGAGGTGTGGGCATAAAATTTGTGCAACCTATTTTTAATAAGTTTCCAACCCCTCCTGTAGCCCACCATCCAGCAGAGGTAGTGGAAGAGAAAAGTTTTTAGGATATGAGGAAGTGGATCTGTTCAGCAATAGTTCTTTGGGGACGTGCTCAATCTTCTTTGGCAGCAGTTCAGTCCTGTAGCAACCACCAAATACAACTCCAGTCCTCTAGGCAAGCAGACACCAGGCATGAACTGGCGGCTTCAGTCCAGTTCTGTCAGCAGGCTGATGCCAGGCACAAACCAGCAGCTGTATGCAGTTCCATCCTGAAGAAACCATAAGGCTCACCAAACAGCCTGAGGCAAGGCCATGGAAGGCACAAGCTGCTGCCGGAATCTCATGAGCAGCTCTTGGGCAAGTTTCTGTCTGGTGTCATTACCACAAGTTGAGCTCAACAACGCCATGTAAAGTGAATCAATACACGCGTGTGCTTAGCAAAGAACAGCAAGGCGGAACAAATCAGACCAAAGCTCAGTGCTCGTCTCCCACCGTCTGTGGGGTCATATTTAGACTCCTTCACCATGGGTCTTTTCATGTGTTTGCTATACCAAAACATCCTTTCACCTGTGTCTGCTTCAAGAAAACATCCTTTCACCTGTGTGCCCCAGCAAACCGTCATTTGACTTTCCAAAGAAACTGGAAGTTTCCACTTCACAGAGGGCATATCCTTGTTGAAGGCCAATTCTCTTTTCTCACTCTACGGTAATTAACTGACTTTACTCTTCATGCAGGGTTGGGACCCTGTGAATGTTCCTCTATCAACGTTTCGATACCGAGTGGTATTGCCATTATGCAGGTCTTTTGTAGGCATCCATATGGTTGAGTTTCCATGGGTGCAGCATTCTCACCTTATACAGGAGACACCCTCTAGAAGGGAGCACCCTAGCCCTCAGGCACCTACAGTCTTGCTACCCATTGTGCTAGTCCCGAGGCTTGGGTGTATGAATTGCACTTGGGGCTTGCCACTTGTGGCCAGTTTCTCTCTGACGTTTGATAACTTGTGGATTTCTGTGATGAGGGGTGAAAGCTATACTTACCTGTGGGAATAAGGATGAGTATTTAGAACTGAGTTAGAAACTATAGCGCTTTAAGAAAGTGGCAGCAGTCAGTTGTCTTCTAGGGTCCATGAGCCCACCAGGCACAGGTGGTTAGCAACATCTACAGCACCAGACATGAGTTCCTTCCCCTTGTGCAGGATTTAAATCCAATTAGACGGCGGTTGGTCACCAGCTGTTGGTTACCAGCTGTTGGTTACCCCAATGATACTGGGGTGCCACTGTTGCAGCTTTGAGAGTGTCTTGGCAGACTGGTTGTTGTTTTGGTCCATTGGTTTTATGGATAGGCAGATCTGCTTTTCTGGGACACAGAATCTCAAAAGACACTTAAGGCAAAGTATTATAGTGAAAGAATTGGTTTCCAAGAGCCTGCGGTTGACCCCACAGATACATGCTTTATTCTTAGTGTCTTCAGGTGTTTTTAATTATCAGCTGGGGTTGAGAAACTTTGTACTAGGGAACAGTAAGGCTTGTTTGCACAATCCCAGCCGTCCCAACAGCCAAATATTGCACTGGGTGTAGAACCCCAGTGTAGATGAAGACAGGCAGATGGCAGCCCAGCACTGCCTCTGGTCAGGGTTCCTCTTCAACCCTGCCAGGAGACTATGTACGGTCCCACACAGCCCTGGGCAGCAGGGAACACAACTTTCAGTGACTTTAAGAGTGCCTCCTAACTTATAAATCCTACTTAACATTTTTATATTGGTGGGTGGGTGGTTAACTGCTCAAGAGCTTGAAGTATAAGCCTAGAAAAGTAGGACAGGGTTACAGGAGGGTGGTGGTGTTTTCATGTGCCTGGCGTGCAGGCCTAGGAGAGTCGATCTTGTTCAGTCTTAGAGTCCCCGCTTCTCAGCTGCGTCTTAGACACTGGTTTCCAGTTCAGACTCAGGTGTGTTAATCCAGACTCTGAAACCATAAAGCACGACGTCATCGATGACTTCAAGGCTCTCGTATCAACAGAGTCGTTTTCCTTTCTGACCTCTTTCCCTCCCTTCAGTCGTTTTCCTTGGAGACCCCAGTGAATCCAGACAGAAGCCCGTGAATGGCAAGTTTTATTTTTAAATAAATTGAGATACTATCATTGTTCACCTTTTAAAAGAAATTATTGTCCCCAGATATAAAATGTTAAACATTTCTTTTAGCCCCACCTCCCACAACAATTGGAAATGAGAAAATTACTGTCTAAATGCAAATAGTTCTATGGTGTTGTACTGTCTGGTTTTGTGAGTCAGTTTGACACAAGCTGGAGTTATCACAGAGGAAGGAGCCTCCCTTGAGGAAATGCCTTCATGAGATTCAGCTGTAAGGCATTTTCTCAATTAGTGATCAGGGGAGGGAGGACCCAGCCCATTGTGAGTGGTGTCATCCCTGGCCTGGTGGTCCTGGGTTCTATAAGAAAGCAAGCTGAGCAAGCCAGGGGAAGCAAGTCAGTAAGTAACATCCCTCCATGGCCTCTGCATCAGCTCCTGCCTCCAAGTTCCTGCCCTGTGTGAGTTCCTGTCCTGACTTCCTTTGGTGATGGACAGCAATGTGGAAATGTAAGCTGAATAAACCCTTTCCTCCCCAACTTGCTTCTTGGTCATGGTGTTTTGTGTAGGAATACAAACCCTGACTAAGACAGGCATCTTTGAGATGTGGTCTCGGAGAGGAGTTTTTCTACAAGTGGCTTTTAAAAATTATTTTGTAAAGTTATTTAATGCTCCCTTAGTTTGGGGACCTAATGTTTCATGAGACAAATAGAGACCTTACTGACTCTGGGTTGGCCACGTGATAGAAGATGAATGTGGACCAGAGGGATCTTTGGGAGCTGTAACAGCATCACAGGTTTGTAGGACTGCTGTGCGGGAGAGGGCAATCCCGAGGACATCCTTGCAGTGGGAGGGGGCAGGGAAGGTAAAGCTCTAACTAGAGGAAAGTTATTTGAGCAACTCTGCCCTCCCAGTCCACTTGCAGTTTGCAGTGTCTTTAGCCAAGGACTTCCTGGTGCTGAAGCAACAGCTGCCCCCTCCAAGCATTGCCCATGGTCTCAGACCCCCTGGGAGCGCACAGAAGAACTCATTCATCATTACTTGGCACTTCTTTATGGCCCCCTTGTACTCTTCCCTCTACATCCAACCCTCTACTGAAAACCCTGGAATGCTTGCCAAATACGCAGAAGAAAGGGAAGAAAAAAAGCCAAGTCCTGTGGCTCAGTGAGGGAAGTCAACTCCTCACCCTCAGCTCCCAGGTTCCTCTTCAGTCCTCTTCAGGGCTTGTTTTCCTGCTCTGCAGGCTTGGTCTCATGTTTAAGCACAAAGAAAAGTAAGTTTGTAAGGGATCAGAAAGGTTAATAGTGAGGTTTATCTCCTCTTTCACATCAGTGTGTGGACACAGCAGACAGTTTTGTACAGCCATTTCACACACACACACACACAACCAGAATGACCAGATACATTTGAAATTTTCCTTTCCTATGGAAAATAAGTAAAATAAGGAAGTCTGGGTGTTCCTCAGGATACTTGGCCTCACCATCTCCAAGGAGAAAGATGGAAGGAGAAGGTGAAAACCTTCCTCGATTATTTGCCTGCTCAGCCAAGGGTAGAGGTAGGGAATTTGCTAACCCAAAGATAGCTTTAATTTTATTTGTTTTTCCTAAGGAACATCTGTTTGCACGATGGTTAGACACTGGCATTCATTATCACAGGAAACAGAATGTCTGAGGTTTGTGTCACTGTGAGTGTTCAAGAACAAAAGAAGACAGACACTTGTGGGAATGATTTGAGAGAATTCTTCACAGTGGGTAAAGGGTGAGCCTCGGAGAATGAGGAGAATTTAGCAGTGGGAGGTATCACGCCTGTGGAATAAGCCTCATTGTTCCCTGGAACTGTGTACACAGGATAATTGATGAGGGACGCTGACCATGTGACTGGACCATGTGACTGCATACTTAATGAGGGGATTGAATACCTAATCAGGGGAATGAATACTTAATGAGGGGCTGGCAGCAGCAGTGCCTCACTAAAAAGAATACTTGCTGAATAAATGAATAACTTTCTCAGGCACACAGTGAAAAGATGCAGTACGTTCTGTGCGTACTCTTCACATTCCATAAGTGTATGTCCATGTATTACAGCATTTCCCTTCTGACTGTCCCATGAGGACTCCAGGCTGCTTTTCCCCATTTGGCATATAAGGTCATTACCCTGCAGTGCAGACCTGGAACCAGACTGTAAATTTCCCAACTCTTGATGGATTTCCAGAACACAAAAGCATGTGGCCATCAGATCAGCAGTTTTCAAGTGTGACATTGGGGAATGGAGCTCACAAGTACCATACGCTTCCCTGGCTTCCTTTCATCTGTGAGGGAAGAGTGATATTATTCAAGTTGGATTTCTGGACATATTATAGGACAAGTGTAAAAAGCAAGAAAAATGATACAATTTCAAAGTTACTTTCTCTGCTCCTCAACATATTTGTCAAAACTCCTGGCAATCATTATTGGAATGGATAGTTGGAAACGGGTAAAATGTAGCCACCAATTGTTCTTATTCGAGGAAAAGAGCAAATTGTATACATCCACAAAGAAATGATACAACACTGCCCCTTAGGCATGGGGAAAAGGTATACCAGACATCAAACCCAAAATGGGAACATTAGGGGTGGAACTTGGAGTTCTAGCCAAATCTTGTCCTGTTCCACATAAGGAAACTGAGGCAGGATTAGAAAGGGACACTGACCATGTGCCTGCATCATGATGAGGTAATAGCTGCTGGAAGACGGGGGCCAGCATCACGTCAGATTTCCTCACTCCAAACATGGCACAGCTGTGGCCCTAGCAGCATATGTTCCCAGCAGACAAAGAAACTAGTTTTACCATAAGTGTGCATATGTGTGTGTGTGTGTGTGTGTTGTTTGTGTGTGTCCATATGAATGTATTATCTTATAGTTTATTCCTTCTCCCACACAAATACAAAAAAGGGTTCACCTCTGTAATTTAGCACTAGGGTGATTATGGACTTATACTTTTAAAAATCTATAGAATAAAACTGAAAGTGTCCCTTAGCTTTACTGTTTTTAATAGTAAGGGCACAATCACAAATGCCATTGGCTCCCCTCCCCAGAATATTAGTTGTCTTCACCAATTAATTTCTAGATTGCACTCAGGAAATGGGTCCTAAATAACAAGGCAGCAGCTGACACCAAATCTGGGAAGGCTGTAAACAACTTCCCATTTCTGTCCCTACCCCCTCCTTACCCTTCAGGTGCGGCCATCAGAACCCTCTGCCCTTCAAGGGACACAGCCTACTCCACCCTCCATCATCCTACCATTGGCTCTGCATCCCTCTCATGTCTTTTCAAAGAGATATTTTTGGAACAGTACACTCACATCCAGACACCAATTACTCAATCTCCTAGCAAGTATGGAGATGATGGAAGTGTAGCCCTTTGGTTTCCTAGCAACAGTGTGTGGGGGGAGCAGCATCGGGGAGCTGGTTGCCCAGCACCACTGTACGTAGAAGGCATTTGCGCATTTCACTTTTGTTGTCTCTGACTGCCATTTCTAAAAATGGTCTCTGTACTCTTTGGGGATTTTAGGCACTCAAGTTATTCTTTTAAAAGATTTCTGCTGACATCCACGGGTCCTATAATTAACATATCAAGCCTCCAAAGGCCGGAAGTGTTCTGTCACCCCTAAAAATACAGAACCCCTTCCTGATCTTCCTCCAGTCTTGTTTTAGGAGCTGTCAGACCACATCCCACTCCTTCCACTCCGTTCTCTCTTGACAAAATGCATCCACACCCCAGATGTGAACATCCAAGCCTTCCTTTCTTTTACTTTTGTAACTTTCCAAGTCATGAACTCTACCCTCTAGTGTGGGGTGTGTGAAGAGGCAGATTTTGTCTGTCTTCTGTCCTGAACAGTCTCCATTGCACACACAGCTCCACACCTGCTGTCCTCACGCCTTCACAATCTTCAGGCCACCCCATGCTCCAGCAGGTGCGTCATTGGCAAGGAGACATATTTGACAGCCTCAAGTAAGGACTGATTAAACGAGGGAGGAAACTGAGAGTTGGCATGATGGCTGACTAACTGGAAATATTCGGGATCCCAAAACAGAAGGCTGCGGAGTGGCAAGGTGAGGGTTTCTACGGTTTGTGGTGAAAGCAGATTTTGGTGGAGTGATATAAAATCAGAATTAGGCAAAGATGTTTAATTGTCATTACCAATGCAGAAAAAAAGTTGAAGGGATAATGGAATGAAGGAGGACTGTGTCTGCTGAAGTCCACAATCTACAGCTGTCTGACTGTCTTTGAGTGACCAGGGGCTGTCTAGGCATAGAGGGGAAAGAGAATGAGATGGGAAGGATTGAAACGCTGTGGGGACACGGAGGGCCAGGAGATGGCTTGTGTGACCTGTTGCTGGATCATGAGTGGAATCAGTGATAATCAGGAAAATCCCTCATGCTCACCCTCCCTCCCTCCCTCGCTCCCCCTGCCTCCCAGCCTTCTGTGTCCTGGTTTCTCTTCCTTGAGCAGGGCCTTTACAATATTCCATCCCATCAACCTTTTCTCTGGGCCCATGGCTTCCCACATGGAAGTTATACAGCTCCTTCCTTGTCAGTCACAGGAAGAACCTCCTGAGAGCTGACAGCTATCTTGCTTTTTAGATGGAGGAAGACTTAAGACAACTGGCCTGGGAAGTAAGAACAGATTTTACTGGTCCCTGAAATGCCACCTGCCACATTTGAGCTCCTTTGCCCCTCTGGGCATGACTTAGGGGTGAAGCTAAGCTGGGAGGGAGGAGAGTTGAAGGTGGCAGAGGGACCCTGGTCACCTTTGTGGTTGATACTTACTCTCCACAACTGAGAAATTAAGAAGCAATGAGGCTTTTAAATGCCAAACCCAAAGGACATTTTATGAGAGACGCTCTTGTTGGCTCCTTACAGGGCTCTGGATCCCTATAGACATTAAGGACACAATGTCAGCATGTCACAGAAGCTTCATCGTAGTGACCACTGGCATCTGTTAGCTCCGCACAGGAGATGATCACTTGGGCCATTCTCTGCTTCTCCTGTGGCAACAGCTTCAAGGAGACCAAGTCTAGGGTTCAGGGTACTCGAGAGCTCCCAAGTCCTCCACTGACAGAAAGAACCCCAGTCCAGAGAACCCTGTCAACTAGCTTAGGGGTGGAGCTGGGATGAAGTCTCATGTTGTGGACTTGAAGCCAGTCATCCAGAGCTGCTCTGCCTCTCTGAAAGCTGAACACCAACTTGCTCTATCTGACTAAAGCTGTGATCTTGACCCAAAGGCTGAAATGGCACAAGAGGCAGAGCCACAGATGCGGACCAGGAGCTGGGAGGTCATGGAGGGACTCTCTTCCACAGCTTTGATGATGACCAACTATGCCCCGCTGATCCCAGGAACTACCTCTCAGGGCTTTGCAACTTCATGGAGAAATTTAAACCAGTGTAAAGCATGGCCTTTTAAATTGTATCTGAGGTTTGCTCTTCAATTTGTCAGTTATCTGAAGTTCTGTATGTTCAAGTTCTGCTCTGACACGGGCCTTTGTCGGGAGACCAGTTACCATGGCATTGCCTCTAAAATAGAATAAGGCCAACACGCATCAATAGACTGCCTAATAAATAGAATAAGTACTACTTATAATACATTATTCAGTTTCTACTGAGCAGTAATTTGTGCAGAGTTGAAAATAACGACACCTCCCCCCCCCATTCGTTTAATTAAAGGAAAACAATTCGACAACCCAGAATGAAGCGTTTACATCAGAGTGCAACTTGAGTCGCTGTGTGATTAAGAGGCCAAGATCACGGATGGATTTGCTAGAGAAAGTTAACGTGGTTAAAGCTCCAGATCTCCAGAGAACAGCTCCAAAGTGTTCTTTCTCACAACCTACCCTACAGTGGGGTTGGATTCGAGGTTCTAGTCAGGTATGAGCAAAGGGAAAGGAGCATCTAAAAGACAAATGGTGATGTTTTCCCAGTGGGGGAGGAGCATCTTCTCTCTGTGTCTGTCATACCTATCCTGGTATACACCTGATATCATGGCTTTCTCCAGGGTGTGATGTTTTTTTGAGAACATTCTGTATTCCACTCTCCATAGATGTCCTGGGATATCTTTTCCACTTCTTGTCTTAGTTCTAAGACTATACATTTCTCTAGGAAAACCCGATTCCATTTATTGGAGAACAGCATTAGAAACAACTCCAAGGTTAAACATGAATACATCAGTGGTTTATGTTCTCTTACTTGACAGATCAAGGGGCCACACACACACACACACACACACACACACACACAATTATAAATATCGTTGTATATATCCATCTGTTTCTATATTAAGCCAAACATGAGTTAAGGCTGATATCTCCAGCTCCAATCTGTTCCACTTGGAACATCTCCTACTCTTCTCTTTTGCTCTCTGACTTTCCTGAAACTCCTCACTAGGGCAGGAAGAGATGTGGCCATCCTCTGTTTACCTGACTGTTTAGATCTAGCGCGTGTGCATAGTTACCTCCTCGTGGAGAGCAATTGCTGGAACCAAACTGCAGTTCTTGTAAACAATTCTCTGGGTCTTTAGTCTTATAGGCTCCACTGTCATCCAAGTTAGGGTGGCATTTAATTCTTCTAAATCAACTTGTTATCCTATGAATGGTATGAGAGCTGAACCATATAAACACATCCCCCTGGTCAGATAGCATTGTGTTCAGCTTTGTCAGTGGAGAAATGTTGAAAAAGAAGCACCTCTGGTGCCTCAGCTTCTGCTCTTGGTGTTTCTGCCCAGCCTGTACCTAACAATGTGAAAGCAAGCAACACAGAATGGCCACCAAAGCTCCCCTTCCCATGGGCCTCGGGACACTCCAGTGCAGAAGGGTCAATGCAGGACTAAAGGCTTTGTTGATAATGGTCTTGAAATTCTTAACAGTTTTATAATCCTGTATCTCTGCCTCTGTGTATTTGTGTCCAGTGAGTTGAGGGAAGACGCCTGAGAACAGGGGAGATGACAAGATGGGTCTCGGTCCTCAGACACAGCAGGCGATGGGTAGCATGAGTGCTAAGCAGTTCACCTAGATGTCAGGTGTACATAAGTACAGGTGATACAGGCAGGAGCCCAACTCCTACAGACCCAGACAGCATAGACAGAGCCAAACAGAGGCATCATGGGAGTCCCTACAGAAGCTATGTTGGGTAAGACAAACTTAGCAACTGTCACTAAAAACTACTTACCTTTAGAACAAATGTTAACTATGTCCCGAGAGTCAGGTTAGGAATGCCCTATGCCTGATAGTACACTTTTTCAGTAAATAAAAGCCTGAACATTGGCATTGCAAAGCATATTGGGCAGTTATTAGAAGTGTTAAAGAACTTATAATCTCTAGTTCTGGTATTCTAAACGATTGGGAATATATATATATGTAATTGCATTCAGAAGAAAAATAGTATTTTATATGAACCTTCCAATAAACCAATTATTAACAACAAAAGAAGTTTTTAAATGAATATCTTCTTGTCATTGAAAATGAAGCAATAAAATACATAGCAGTCATTTTGAATTATACACAAGCTAGGAAGTCATTTTAGTTCCTTGTATAAACTCCTCAAATTGCAGCAAGTGTCAGAGGAGGCATTAAAATGCCATTTGTAAATTTATACTTAAAATTAAATGAAGACAAACAAAAACGCTTTTATGTAAAGAGTTAAATCTTTTTCAGAAAATGATTTAAAAACTTACTCTAGATGTACAGAAATTTGTATTTCAAAATAATTTGTCAGAAATTGATCTTGATGCTGTCACAGCCTACAGTGTACTCTTAAGAGTTCCATTAACAGTGGCATCAGCAGAAATATGCTTCAAATTGAAATTATTTATGATTTTACATTGCCAAGAGCAGTTGATAACTCATTCCATTATAGCATGGAGAATAAAGTTGCTGAGTTTTATGGCTTGTAGACAAGAGAGTTATAAATATCTCATGGTCAATCAAGGTGGCATAGCAACTGAGTATCATTTACAGTACTATATAAAATGATACCAACTGTTTTATTTCATTGAAATATTTTATTTATTGTTAATTAGCATACTAAGCAACAGGTTTTAGCACTTGCCTGGACTGTACAAGGTCCTGGGCTCAATTTCTAGTTCACAAAATAGTCAAAATCAAAGAACATTAGTTTTGTAGGTTGTGGCATTGTCCTCATCCATGCTTGTCATGACACTTCTTATATTAATGAATAGCATATGATAGTTCCATTCTAGCATCCTGTTCTGTACTTTTTCCTCCTATCTCTTAAGTCATTTTGCTTTGCATTTGTCCCCACCACTCAAAGGTATCCTTGTAAGTGTATGCACTTAGTACACATCTTTAATCCCAGACAAGGAAGGTAAACTTAGATCTTGTAGAAGGAAGTACCCATGTTTGAAAGTGATGTCTAATTGAGCGGCAGACAAAGTGATGAATCAGAGAGAGATTTGACAGAATAGGATCTGCCCAACTCTCATGAGAAGAAAGAGGAAAGGGAAGCTACTTAAGGAGCAGTGCAGAGAGGAGAGGAGGACGCCATTTTACCAGAACAGTGACAGACAGGTTGCAGAGAGAGAACAAGCTAGATGTTTTTTCAGTAAATAACACAATCTTGGGGTTCACAGTGTGATCAAATATCCTGCAACATCTTGGAGTGTCCATCCTTCTGAAGAGTGGCTTGGTGGTGTTTCATCTTTAACTCAGCAGACACTCCAACCTTGGCTTCTAGCTTCAGTTCACTTTGCTGTCTACCTGCAAAGTTTATCTCCACTCTCCACTTGGTCTTAAGAGGGGTTCTCTTACACGTTTATTTCTTCTGTGGATATTTTGTCTCAGCACTCAGAGGTACCACCTGCTCCCTCCCTCTGTAGTTCTTGCACTACTTTGTATCCATCCTCCTTGAAGTTCTTTCCACATCCCTTGTATTGGCATTGACCATCTCACACCACTATTTAATTCCTATCTTCTGATAATAGTGAGAAGTAAGTGCGTGGAATTAAGTCATCTGAATTTGGTTTGATATCAAATGTCCTTCAAACGGTTCATGGATCCCAGAGAGACTTACATTCCCATTCTGTATAATCTCTTCCCCTGAATGTAGACTTGATCCACGGTTATTTGCTTAAAAAAAAGAAAAAAGAAAAAAAAAACATGTGATGGGGTACCACTCCTTGGTGTTCATCTTTGCTATTAATCATGTCATTTGAATAACAGTCTGTGGCTTGCCCATTTGTCTTGTCCCATGAGCATGCCTTGTGCTGCTACCTGTGTCTTTAACTCAGTTCAGGCAGGAACCTGTTACCCTTCTGCCCACCTTGCCTCATCCCACTGGTATCTGAAGCCTGGTTCTCTTAGCATGTTTTCTGCTATCAGCTTTGAGAGAAAACTTACCACTAATGCCAACTCTCTAGCCCCGCAGTGTAGGGGCTTTGTAGTTTGGAACTGGGCTACTCTGCAGAATAAGATCTAAGTGTGCTTTTCATCTTCCTGCCACCTCGCCTCCACCAGGATACAGGATCTCTTTGTAAAGCATTAAGAAAGTGCTAAGCATTCAATTAGAAGTTGATGATCTTTCTTGGCTTTTTATTATCTTTTCCCAGAGCCTTAGCTTAGCAATAGATACATTATCTATAGTCAATGCTTTTATCAAGTTTGTAAGAATCCTCATAAGCATTACCAGATAATGCTGCTCCAATTCACCACGTGTGACATTTTAAACAGTTTTCTAGTTGCCTTGTATCAAGAGGTATTTACCTGTTATTACTAGCTAAGGCCTTTATTATCATTGATGGGGGGGGGGGGAGACAGAGACAGAGAGAGAGACGGAGATCCAGAGAGACAGAGATAGAAACAGAGACAGAGAGACACAAAGAGACACCCAGATCAGGCTCCCTCTCAGCACCTCTTCTAATCTCATCTCAGTCAAAAGCAACATGGGGGAGGAGGAAAAGATTTATTTGGCTTATACTTCCAGGTCACAGACCATCATTGAAGGAAGTCAGGATAGGAACTCAAAGCATAAAACTGAAAGAAAGCTGCTTGTCTGTGGCTCACAAGGTCATGCTTACCTAGTTTTATTATCTACTCAAAGACTAACTGCCCAAGGAATGGTGCTGGCCAAAGTGGGCTAAGTCATCCTACATCACTTAACGACAAGGGCATCCTCTCACAGACATTCCTCAGGCCAACTCTCTTCTCAGGGATCCAAGCTATTCCAAGTTGACAGTGAAACTATTTGGGATAACACTTTCTTTCCCAGGTCATTCTTGGTAGCATTATTGGACACTTTTGGAGGCATATCTTAGGTAAACATCTGGGAAAGAGAAAATGAAGAAGTAATACGACAAAAGGGAAAGCACAGTAGCCCAATATGTTCACTATACCCAACAGGGCCTTTGATGCAGCCAAGTTCCTACATTGCCAACTACTTTTATATGCCACTGCCAATATGATATATCCACATAAGATCATCCAAGTGTGCCAGCCAAAGAAGTGGATGGTCTGAGTGAATCATAGAAAGACCACTCAAACACTCTGCTGAGATTTTCCCACCACATTCTCTGAAGGCAGAGGGGATCCTTTCAGAAATGGGCCCTTGAGCAAACATATAAGTCTATCCATCATAGTCATTAATTAATTTCTGTCTTTCTTTCATTAAACAAAGTAAGATCTAAGAAAAATGTTCAGTTCTTATTTGGCATTGGAAATATCTGGGCAGCTGGGAAATTGACTATTATATTTTAAAAAATAAAACTATAGAAATCAGGGTTAACTTCAGGGATCAGCTTAGGTTCCCATAATAAGGAGGTAGTAGACAGACTCAGCACCATGCAGCCCTGGATCTTGAATTCCAGCTACTTGTCCAACATTAAGCTCAGAGGAAGTTACTTGGCCTTTGAGAGGTAGAGGCCTGCTTTCTGATAAAGGCAAATCTCAAGAATGTATCTTCATCTTCTCCATGACATGTGCAGGTCTGAGAAGAACCTGTCACTGTACAAACTCTTGTAGCATTGCAGAGGGCAGAGGCACAGGTGGACCATGGAGTGAGCAAGAATGGAGAGATTGTATTTCCTTTCCCTACTTAGGGTTTTTTTTAAGTTTTTAAATTTTAAAAAATAAAGTACAACTTTTGACACTTAAACTTGTTCCAGGATTCTTATTTCTGTGACTCTCTCTTTATTATAGTTTACTCATAGGTATAGCAAGTGACTACAGAAGGTCGACCAGATGGCTTGATGACTTCACTCATATTTGGGACAAACAATGGAAGAAAATTCCAGCTACTCATTCCTTTACAAGCAGGGGTATACAATGATTGTTCTTGCAAATGAAAATATGACCAGGCTCATTGTGTTACTGGAACTTCTGGGGAAGCCCAGAGATACTTTCTGCTCAGTCATTTTATTTAAGAACATAAGGAATTAATTGAACACCTTGCTGAGTGGGGAAACACATATTGAATATCCCAAGTACCAAAATCTTCCTTTTGGGATTAGAATGTGGAGCTGACAGGGAGAGAATACTTTCAAGATGTTGTGATGGGGAAACCCCTCAAGATTTCAGTTCTTCAGAACCCAGTATTAGGCAGCACCTGCATGGTTACATATCTCTGGGGTAGAAATATGTATTGTCTCTCAGAGACTGTAAACCAAACATCCTCTTGCAATCTATAATCAAACACAATTCACCTGAACAATCCAGAGATAAAGTAGGGAAAAGTCATAAGAACTCCCTTCCTAGGGTTTCCAAATATTTCCAGATAGGAAAGCAATGAAGAACGATTTCCTCTTTGGAGAATCTCAGTCTCTCACCTGAAAGTCAGCTGAATGGCTGAACACTTTTTCAGTCTCCCTAGATCCCAATGTGCTTCGAACATAGAACAGCTCCTGCCTGTGCAGACGTCATCTGAGTCAGAAGAAGATCTAAACAGGGAAAAAAGGGCAGGACATGGTTCCATCTGACCCTCATTGGTGTGTTCTTTCTGAACCTTCATTTTCTCATCTGTAAAATGAGGTTGTAGTATCTAGTTCAAATGATTGTCGTAATTCAAAGGGAGGTAAATTCCCTGCACAAAGGACACAATCGTGGAGGCTCAGATACTTTCCTTATTGAGTCAGAGTGGCATGTTTTTGCATCCCTGTTGCTGTCCAAAGTGTTGCTATATAGTACGGGCCTAAATGTATTTGTAGAATAAACTAATCAGAGTGGCATCCCTGTTGCTGTCCATAGTGTTGCTATATAGTACGGGCCTAAATGTATTTGTAGAATAAACTAATCAAATTAATTATTTCTCACTTCCCATCAAGGTTATCCTATAGATGTAGTCTACTCCTGCAACATGGCCATACTCAGAAAAAGCCTTAGCAAGGCTTCTGCTTTTCATGTATTCCATACCTTTATGGTAGAAATGTAAATGGACATAAACACTTTGGAGAACAATTGGGATGGAAATTTTGTGAAGAAGTTGGACAAGTGTGTACGCCGAGACTCATAAATTCCATTTAAATGCACACAATTCTAATAACACTCTTGATATGTAAGTTATTTTGTTAGCCAGCTCCCTGCTATGATTATATATAGCTGAGAGAAGTCAACTTACAAAGAAAAAGGGGGTTGGTGCATGGTTTCAGTTCACGATCATTTGGTACATTGCTTTGTGGCCTGAGGTGAATGAAGACGTTATGGTGGCAGTGTGACAGTTCAAAGACTTTCATGGTCAGAAACTAGAAGAGAGAAAAAGACAGAGGATAGTGTCTAAAAATTCCCTTCAGGAACACAACCCTAGGGCCCTGAAACCTCTTATTTAGCTGCCTTACCTCACAGATGGCTAGAGCCCACACTTCAAACCTGTAGACCTTTCGGGGATGCTTCAGGGCCAATTGTAGCATCTCTATGTACAACAGTGTTTACCTCATACTAAAAAGCAATAGAAAACAACATAAAAGCTAAGTCACTAGAGGATTAATATTTTTAATGTATATTTTATAAAAGTCTTAAGGAGCTGTTTTGTCTAATATAAATGATTGTCTTGTAGAGAATTTTGTGCAAAGCTGTCATTTAGAAAGAATGTACATAGACTAAAATACTGATTGTGTGTGTGTGTGTGTGTGTGTGTGTGTGTGTGTGTGTGTATGTGTGTAGCCTCCCAAGGCCTAGAGGAGCTAAGTAGTTTGCCTAAGAGTACACAGTTGGGTATGAAAGATGCATCTAATCTGAGCTTGAAGCCCTAAATTTCCAGTGCTCTTTCTAATCGCACTTGGTCAAGTGCAATGCTTGAGTTATCCTGAACACGGGTATGAGTCGAATCATCAGAAGTGTTCAGACACAGTGGTGGGCCATGGATGTAGGAAACGTATTCAGAGAAAGAGCTAGGCAAAGCTAGGAGGGCTGGGTGTTCTGGGTTTGTTTGAACAGTCCACCGGAAGGCTATGTTTTTTCTGCCTTAGCAAGATTGTGGGAGCTCTGGACGAGGCCATGATGACACACTTATTCTACTCTCGGTTCCTTTAAAACGTGTGGCACTATCAGGTCACAAGTTTTGGCTAGTTATTTACTTTTATTGTTGTACAATCTGGGGAATAACAAAAAAGGAAAAGATTGTTGCATAAGAGTGCTGCATTCATGTGTCAAGTTGGCAAGGGGTCAGTTGTCCTGGCTAGTTTATGTCAACTTGATGCATCAAGAGTCATCAGAGAGAAGGAACACCAATTGAGAAGATGCCTCAATGAAATCAGGCTGTAGGAAGCCTATGGAGTATTTTCTTAATTAGTGATTGGTTGGGGAGGGGCCACCCTATTGTGGGTTGTGCTATTCCTGGGCTGGTGGTTCTGGGTTCTGTAAGAAAGCAGTCTGAGCCAGCCATGAGGAGCAAGCCAGTAAGCAGCACCCCTACATGGCCTCTGTATCAGCTCCTGACTCCTGGTTCCTGTCCAGTTTGAGTTCCTGTCCTGACTTCCTTCAGTGATGAGCAGTAATGTGGAAACCTAAGTCCGATAAACCCTTTTCTCCCCAAATTGCTTTTGGCCATGGTGTTTCACGACAGTAGTAACTGTAACCAGCAGCATGGCAGCTTGGGAGTCTTATAAGATTTATCTTCTTAAAACTCACAAGATAGCAGAAGCATAGTTAAAGGGTCAGGATTCTATAGAAATAACATTATCACAACACATTCCTAAACATGCAAGAAGTTATATGTGTCACATCATAAACATACAATCAAAAATGGCATCTTAAGTCATGTGACATTAGTTCTCTTATACTGTGCCCTCAATGGACTTTGCCTGTCCCCTGAAGCACTGCCGTCCACTCAGCTTCAGTGAAGACCTGTTGTTCAGTTGGCTCCTTGCGGATGTCAGTCCATTGCAATGTCTGGTAGCTCATAGTAGTGATGATGTTTTTGAATTGTCATCTCAAAAGCATGCCTGCCTGTCCAGTGTTTACCACAAAGAGACAATAACTTGGCTGCTTGAGATGGAAAAGTTTGTGAGAGTCCCTGATGAGTCAACCCTCTGCTCTGTCTTAGGGACCATATCTGTTCTGTCTCATGTCCAAGAATCCATAGTGGTTGCTGCCATGGGAGTGACATGCAGCACCTCAGGACAAGGTGCCCTGAGAGCCAGCATCACACCCCTGCTTTCTCCCGTAATCACAGAGAGAATTTAGCCCGAGGCCTAGGCACACCTGACTTCACTTGTCTCTAGACCTTCTTGTCCTCCTGTTAAAAATTCACACATTGTTAGGAATTGGTCTTAGGAGAACCTTGATCTCTCTCCAATCTCCTTCTTTCACAGATACCCTTGAGTGGATCAATGCCCAGGTTGGACTTTTGTCAGGAATGATTTCTCAAGGAGATATATTTCCATCAGAATCTTTCTGAAGCAAACAACTCAGGGAGGTGTGCTTATTGGATCTCTTTAGAAGTCCACAGTGTTGCTGCCAAGGTATTAAGTAGTACCACACCTTTGAAAGCCACCTACGGCTGTACACGATGGAGCAGAGGTGGCTTATTTCCCAGACCAGGTGAAATGCACACCTTTCCAATCTGTTAGGCTGGAAGCTCATAGTAGTGATGCCATGGGACTGTACTAGACTGAGCCGATGCATCTGCCTCCCTTTAAATACTTTTTAGATCCTCACGAGAAGAGAGTTAATGGAATGAGGAAGGGTAAGGGTTAGTGGGTAACCCATTGCTACCTGATGGTGGCCCACCAGCCTCCGCAGACAGCTGAACAGAATAGGCGCAGGGCCTTCTGATTCCCCGAGCTAGACTGATTTGTCAGACATACCAACACTCTTTGATCCCATGAGTTTGACTTTTGTTTGTTGTTTATTTGTTTTTGCTTGTTTGCTTTAATCAGTATCCTTTGGAACAAGGTCTTCTTTGTATCCCAGGTTTGCCTCAAACTTATTATTTTTATTTGTGTGCCTGTGTGAGCAAATGCACATGTCGGGGCGTGCATGTACAAACACCCACGGAGAGCCAGAGAGCCAAAAGACACAGCATATAGTGGAAATAGTCACTCGCCAATGAGAAAAAGCCTAAAAATCAATCAGTTAAATTGAGAAGATAGGTAGAGGAGGGGAGGTAGGCAGGAACGGATGGAGCCTCAGTTTCTGTCGTAAATATTTGTTGAGCACAGTTGGTGACAAGTTCTTTCCTTGAGGTACAAGTTGACGTCAGTAAATCCATGCATGTTCTCAGACAGCACACTAATCAGGGCTCCATCCCCCACGTCACCAAGAACACAGAGATGCGGCTCATTGACAAATGTAAGAGATCAAGCCCTGTCTGGGGACCGCATGCTGTCCCTGGGGGATAGAGAGAATGAAATCTTACAGAACCTTGAACACATGTGACTGTCCACCATTTCAAACCCTGGCTCACTCAGCCTGCTAGTCCTGTTTCCAGAGCCAACCTGAGCCTGACCTCGCCATGCTGCCTTGTCTGCTCCTCCACCACACACTGGAAGACAACTGCAGTGTTCTGTGACCTAAGTAATGACAGAGCAGCATCTGTCAGGCTCAGTTCCCACTGGAAATCCCCTGCAGATGTGTGGCAACCGGAAGGGTATACCAGGCACTATTTCTCTAGATGAAGTCAGCATGCACACATCTCCTCTGTCCTTGAGATACATAGGTGACAAAGGATGATGATGAGGGACCCATCTCATAGTCACTAAGCCTCCAAGAGCCCATTTGTTGATTTTTCTCCGAGGGGTATCTCTCGTCTGTGGGACTGCAGTCAGTCATTGTAACTCTGTCTTTAAAGGGACTGACTGTATTCTCCTTTATTTCAAAACATCTTGCTAAGATTTACAGCTGTCTCCAGACAGCAGCTCCTTGGCTTTGGGGTCATTTCCATGGCATGGTCCTCAGTTGCGTTGCCAAACATGTGGGATGACAGCATTGGGGTATAATAACTTAACTCTGTGCCTCAAATTTGTATGCTTCAAGAAGATTCCTTGGAGCTTCATGAAAACTGACCCCAGCTTTTCACGGAACTATGCCTGTGCTCTCGAGTTCCCCTGGATTGCCTGCACTCCTCAGTGAAGATGAAGGCAGACATACAAGGATTGTGACCTTCCTGCACTGAATACCTACCTGCTTGGTAAATGTCCACAGTGAAGGGAATTAGAAACTGAGCTGAATCGAGACATTCTGGCAGTGTTTTGCTTGTCGCAGGCCCAGAGATGGGACTGTCACCCCTGACTGAGTGAAGCGTGAGCCAGATGAGGTTGTAGAACTTACTCTCAGCTTCGCTTATGTTTGCTCCACAGCAACATGTGTTCGTGTAGCTCCAAGTTTTTGAGACATGCAGACCTGAGTACTGTATTTCCGTCATCCCCACCTGTTCCTCTGCCCCCTAGAGCTCCTCCTGCTTCCTTCTCACTCCCTCTCAAGTTCATGAGCTCTTCTGTGAGTATTACTTACACAGAAAACAAACAAAAGCAAACACAAAAAGCCCACCGAGCCTTTCTAGTGCAGCTCTTCCATACACAGGGTTAGGGCCAACGCTTTGAGACTGAATAACCTGTCAGACCTCCTTGTCCCTGGAGAAGGTTAATCTCCCTCTCTCTCTCTCTCTCTCTCTCTCTCTCTCTCTCTCTCTCTCTCTCTCTCTCTATCTCTCTCTCTCTCATCAACACTGATTATCTGTAGGGTGGGACCTTGTAAAATTTTCCTGTCTACATTGGCGTGTTGAATGGAATTGTATTACGTAGGTCTTGATTAGACTTAGTCTTAAGATTTCCTTGTCCTGTGTAGCAGACACTATAGAGCAGCAGAAATCCCCATCTTCTGCCTCTTTCTGCCCCTTCTTCTGGGATGTTCTCAGCATAGCCCTTAGATACAAGGTTATGAACACAGCAGAGCCCTTATGTGTAGGGTTATGGGCACAGCATAGCCCTTATGTATAGAGTTATGGGCACAGCATAGCCCTTATGTGCAGGGTTATGGTCACAGCATAGCCTTTAGGTTTAGGGTTATGGACACAGCACAACCCTTAGGTATAGGGTTATAGACACAGCACAACCCTTAGGTATAGGGTTATAGACACAGCACAACCCTTAGGTATAGGACCATGGCCACACCGGTTGAGGCTGAACACCCCCCCCCACCAATCCCCCAATCACTTATTCTCCTCATTTGTCCATGTCTGGGTTTCTGTGACATCTCTGTACAGAAGGGATTCCTGACAAAAGTTACAGCGTTGTGTCATGCTGCTGTGCGGTTCTCAGTGCTCACTGTACATGACCATTCCTAGAAAACCACTGATGCCCAAGTCCCACCTCAGACAATCTTGTCAGGCAGGCTAGGTGGAGTCCAGAGGTTAGTGCTCTTTGTGGCTCCAGCGTGGAACCCACGAGGGTACCTGACTCTGAGTGTAAGGGAACAGAAAAGCAGACGGACACTCCTGTGAGTATCCAGACTTTTACTTTCATTCTGATAACACTTTTCTTGCTCATCAATATTTGGATTTTAAAATACCTGTAGCCATCCAAACATTGAAGGTGTGCTTAACAATAAACCTCTCTTGCCGGCTCACCGCTCCCACTCAGGAATGAGTGGAAACTATGTAGCGCTTGTTCTTCTAAACAGTCTCTGAATTCAGGACAACCGCACATCCTTCGAATCTTTAACGGTGGACGCAGAGATTAATGTGTCAGAGGACAGTAACACACACATGCATGAATATATCAGAAAGAGCCCATTATCTTGTACACTTGCTAAACTACACATTCACAGACAGGTATATATCTGTATGTTGAAGTAAAACAGAGAGAAAACAGTATGCGTAATTCAAGATACTGCCATTTTTAGCCTCCTATATGAGTGACAGATGTTTGGGAAGTCCCGTGCTAACACTCGGACTGTCCACATACCACAGTTATTTAAACATTTGTTTCTTAAACTAGGTCAGACGTGTTTGTTTATGTTACTACTTGCTCAGCATACCAGTTCTTCTTACACACTTCTACAAAGATCCGTTTTCTCAATACTGGGCTTATGTTTGTTTGTTTGTTTGTTTGTTTGTTTTTCCCAATTACTGAGCAAATTTAATGAGGTTTTATCCTAAAAGAAAGCTAACATATTTGTTCCCTCGGGAGATCAGAAAATTGGTTTATGACTAACCAAGTTAAAAGAAGGGACTGGTTTGGGGGGATGCTCCCACATCAAGTACAGTTGGTAAGAATAAGGACCATTATGTTTACATTCCAAACCTCTCTCCATTTCTCTCCTTCTGTGGCTCCTGTCTTTGGGAAACGGCAGAAAAGATTTGATTGAGACTTGGAGGTGCCAGTGATATAGGGGATGTGTTTGGAAGTAGATAATTAGACGAAATTTAAAAAAATTCAAACGGATGGATGTCGTTAAAGTATTTTACACAAGGCTCGTGGAAGAGGCTGCTCAGGCTTAGATTTGGAAGCTGGTCAGTAGGACTCCAGTTTCTCTACGCCTCACTCCAAAGTCCTAATTCCTCCATCAGCATCTGGGAATCTGGAAGATCTTAGATTATCCCAGTCATCTGGAGAAAAGTTGGGAAGAGAGGAGGAGTCAGTCGGAGAGGCAGAGTCAGAGAGGAGGAGTCAGTCGGAGAGGCGGAGTCAGTCAGAGAGGAGGAGTCAGTCAGAGAGGAGGAGTCAGAGAGGAGGA
>NW_021604656.1:8075920-8123134 GCF_004785775.1 Grammomys surdaster
AGTCAGAGAGGAGGAGTCAGTCAGAGAGGAGGAGTCAGAGAGGAGGAGTCAGTCAGAGAGGAGGAGTCAGAGAGGAGGAGTCAGTCAGAGAGGAGGAGTCAGAGAGGAGGAGTCAGTCAGAGAGGAGGAGTCAGAGAGGCAGAGTCAGTCAAAGAGGAGGAGTCAGAGAGGAGGAGTCAGTCAGAGAGGAGGAGTCAAAGAGGAGGAGTCAGGCAGCATCCCTGGGAGGCATTGTTCTCACCAACAGACTCTGAAGTCCTACACTTCCTGAGTGACCAGGGTCTGAATATGTTGTAGCTGTGTATGTCACAGCAGGTATCTCACCGAACAGAAGCAGGATCAGACCACAGCTAGTGAGCAACACCAAAACACCACAGAGGACTGAGATTTAGCTGCCTCCTTAGATATCTTTATTTTGTTTTATTTTATTATTTTATTTGTGTGTGGTGGTTTAATCGAGAATGGACTCCAAAGGCTCGAGAATACTCCATCTCCAGTTGGTGGAACTGTTTGGGAAGAATTAGGAGTGTGGCCTTGTTGGAGGAGCTGTGTTGCTAGGTAAGGGCTTTCCCTGTTACCTATTTGTCAGTCAGGATGTAGGCTCTCCACTGTTCCTGCTCCTAAGACTTGGCTCCATCACCACAGACTCAAACCCTCTAAAACCGTAAGCCCAAGTAAATATTTTCTTCTGCAAGTTGCCTTGGTCATGGTGCCTTACCATGGCAGTAGAAAAGTAACTAGGACAGAGTATTTTTCCTGCATGTACACCATGTCTATACCTGGTACATACCTAGGTCGGAAGAAGCCATCGGACCTCCTGGAACTGAGTTATGGATGGTCATCAGCTACTGTGTATAGGTTCTAGGAACTAACTTGTACCCTCTGCAAGAGCAGCAAGAGAGGTCATACTCTTAACCACCAAGTCACTTCTCCAGCCTCTGTGACAGATCTTAAAGCACAACCCTCATGCTTCTCGCCTGTGAACATATGGGTGCAAGCCTCTCTTTAGTCTGAGGAATCTGTCAGGACTTTTTTTCTAAACATCTACAGATTTGAAAGCTGTGGGACTTGGGGATCCCATTCCCTGGTGAGGACAGACCTTGGAGCCACGAGCGACAGTTTCAGCATCAGAACGAGTCCTGCTCTATATAATCTCTCTCAGCTTCTTGCAAATCTGGAGCTAGACTAATTTGCATGTCTGTCAAAGGGGCTGACATTACGCTAAAAATCTGGCTCTACAGATTACACAGTATAAGCAGTGTCATCTTTATTCCGGCGGGGCACACTAGCTTAACTCTAAAGCTAGTGACGCTAAGTACACAGAAGAAGAGGTTGGTGCACAGGGGTCTGTGCACACACCTCAGACAATGAGTTTAACAAATGCCATAGAGAAATCTGCAGCAAGCGTCCGGAATGGGGTTCCCACATTCGTTCTGCAGATATGAGCAAGAGAGAGACGGGGATTTACGGCAAGCTTGGCGATTCACACACCATTTACTCTGCAGAGCCCAACAGGAATAGGGCAGGTTGACTCTGAGATCATGGAAGATGTGACAGGCCCATCACCCCAGGGCACTCTTTATTGTGTTGAACCACCAAAATCTTCTCAGTGCTTGTGCTAAGAAATCTGAATCCGAGGCCAGGAATTGCAGCCTTGGGCACCAGAAGATGGCCTCTCCCATAAGACTATTATAGGTTCCTCTGCTCTTGGCTCACTCCCATGCCACAGAACATCTCAGAATACACTTGAGGTCATTGTTTGTGTGGTGATAATGCAGGGGATGGCATGTCTCAACTGGAAAACCATATACAACACTAAAGCAGGTTTATTAGCAGAAGATGAACCTATCCGTGGGTAACTTGGCCACAATCCAGGGCGGGCAGTGGAAGACTCAGGAGGGATCTGGAAGAGAAGGAGCCCTGAGATGTTGGGTGATAGAGCCCCATCCTTGACTCAACCAGAGCAAAACACCCCCTTTTAACTGCTAGTCCTATTTGGGACCTAAGATTCTTCTGAGGCTAGCTAGACCTAAGAATTAGTAACATGCCTTAGTTTCACCATTTTTCAGAAGAACTGAACACCCAACACTCCATATGTGGCGTCGGCTGCTTGGAGATTGAACGCTGTCTCAGATCTCTTGGGAATTATCCTATGAAGGCATAGAAGTGCAAGGCAGTTGAGTCCTAAATGCATCTCTAAAAGCCACTAGACAAGATCAGCTCCAGGTGAGCATGGGCGTTCTCCTCCTCAGCCTCCAAGTGGCTGGATCTTCAGGAGATACATGCTGCCGAACTCTCCTCCCATGGGAGACAAAATGCAGGGATCTCCCAAATGTCACTTGAGTGTCAGGTTCTGAGTAGCTCTTTTCTCAGGAACCACTCATTCCACACACTTACCAGAGACCACGTGGCAACAGAGCACTCAGTCAACAAAACTAATCAGCCCTGCTCCAAAAGTCTTTCTTTCTTACCTGTTGTCACCCGGTCCTGCTCTCAGGTGGCTGTGGCTTCCTGTTTTATGGTCTGTCAGGAGAAGTTTGAGGCCCACATCTAAACAATTTGAAACAAAGCATGTTTTCTCTGTCTCCAGAGTATCTTGCTTTCTGTCCCTAACATGCCAGATATAGGGACGTAAAGGGTAGAGAGAGAAGGGATGCATTCACTACGACTTGCAAATAATCCTTCTTGCCTCCCAGACAGGTACCAAGAACTTACGGAAGAGCCATCTAAATTAAAGAAGTGCGGAAACACAGCGTATTTCACAATTCGGTACGCAGAGCTCAGTGGGTAAAGTGCTTGCTGCACAGCGGTGAGAACCAGAGTTCGAATCCCAGCATGTATGTGAACAGTACTACATAGCAGCCCACACATACAATCCCAGCACTGGGGAACTGGAGAAACCAGTGTCCCAGAGATCCCCTTGCCAGTCAGGCTAGTCACTTCAGACAGCACCCATTTCCATGAAAGACCCCATCTAAAAACAAAACAAACGACAGAGCCACAAGTGACAAGTGGGTGGAGCTGCCTGATGCTGACCTCTGACCCTCACAGATGCACCTGTGCGTGCACGCATGCGCCACACACATTAAAGAGTAAGATCCAGTACCATTCCAGCTGTGGCGAATGCTTGCATAGAAAGCTCACCTCAGCTTCATGGACGCACATCAGCTGTTTCAAGCTCCAGATTGAAAACCCCTCCCTCAGTGGAGCTACGTAATGGATGAGGCCAATCACTGAGGCTACAGAGCCCTGGGCTTGCCTGTAGCCTGGGTAGGAGGAGTCTCCAGAGAAAGCTGTTTACAGGGGTGAGAAATGGCCCCTCAAGGAGGAGAGCCCTTTGGGGAAGTCACCCTTCAGGAGTGAAACCCAGAACAGGGAAGCAGAGCTGGGCAGAAGAACCTTGTGTACCAGAAGAGACAATCTCAGGACATGTTGTTTCAGAACCCAAAATATGATGAGCTTAGCCAAAGCCCACCACCCACCAAATGTTCAAGTCTCCTCCACAGTGGATACTGTTGGGGGACAATCAGGAGCACAGCTTCAGATCTGAGGTCTACGTGCAAACTCCCATCATTTTATAGAGCCCTGCCATCTATAAAACCTGAACCAGGTGACTTTCAAAAACAATTCCAGGTTCACTTTGGGAATAGGAAACAGGAAAGTGAGAGAGGGGTTATAAGGAACACATAGAAGACAGACATCTGCATCCCAACCTCCTTTCTTCTCTTAACTCCTCACTGATCAGACAACATCCAGACAAACTGGGAAATGATATGTCCCATTATTTGGAAGCCTAATTTAACAAAGCAAAGCATGCCCAGATATCTGATATCTGTCACCCAAATTTAATTTTTTTTTAGTATTTGTGTATGTGGTGTGTGTGAGTGTGTGTGTGTGGTGTGTGTGAGTGTGTGTTTACAATCAATCCAGGAATTTCACCAAAACAAGCTCTGTAAGTCTGATTGTCTTGTGAACTGCTGGGGGTGTTTAAAAAACACAAATTTAATTAGCTACTCTCTGCCACTCACTATCAAATACCATTAATCAGATTTCAACAGATTGTTGATAAACTATAATCCCGATCTGCGTGCACATGAGACACCCCCTGCCATCCTCACTCCTGAACTGATAGACTGTCAGTCTTTAATTTCCTTTTGGCAAAGCTTGTAAGAAATACTGTTTATTTCATCAATAACTTACGTGTGATTCGCTGCTCTGATTTGCCATGTGCAAAGTCTGGGAAACGGAGATGCTGTTTGATCCCCTGGAAGACTTCCCCGACAAGAGCAAGTAGGGGGACAACAAGAAGAGAACATGTCTCGTCTTCCAAGAAGATGGTTTATGGATCTAGGTTGCCTGTACTAGCTTAAGGGACTGAAAAAGGCCTGGTCTTAGTCATGTAGACAGCATAGAGGTCATTTGGACTAGTAGGCACCTCTGGTCCAGACTGTGGAAGCCTGGGGGAGCTCCTGGCTGTATAGGTAACCTAAGGGACATTTAGATTACTAGCCACCTCCAGGTCTGGTTGTAGAGCTTGATATGCCCTGGCCCAGCCGGTAAAGCAGATCAGCAGGCTATTAATCACCTCCAATTCCAGCCTTCCGGAAAACTGGGTTATAGTTTCTGCTCTTTGAAAGAACAATCCTGGGTGCTTACCATCCCTGGCCTCCCTGGAGATCAGTGGGTGCAAGGATCTTTGTGCTCCGAACAGAAAAGAAAGAAAGAAAAAAGTAAAGGAAGTAGGAAATAGCCTGAATGACAGGGAGGGCAGGGCAGGAGAATTCAGCCAACAGCTCTGAAGACTGGGTTATCCACTCTGGAGGAAGTGAAG
Organism: Grammomys surdaster; assembly: GCF_004785775.1. Taxonomy (NCBI): domain Eukaryota; kingdom Metazoa; phylum Chordata; class Mammalia; order Rodentia; family Muridae; genus Grammomys; species Grammomys surdaster. The sequence continues at coordinate 8,080,752 of NW_021604656.1, forward strand.
GGTTTATAGGGGACCGTGCTGATAACACTCCTACTTTAAAAGGTTATAACACAAACCTACTTTTGACAGTGTCTTAGTAGTAAAAAGTATAATAATCATTTATTATACACCTGCTATATATATACACTATAATATATATATACATATACATATATATATATATATATATATATATATATATATATGGCACTCAAAGACTTTCTTGTGCCCCTTGTAGACAGTTGTTCTTGCATGTACTGATGCTTACTGTGACCACACAAGGGGTCCACCTCCTTGTCCCCTGCTTTTCAGTCTTCGGTAAGAGCCTTACAATGCACACCCACATAAGGGATTAAAATGCATAGACATGAAATAGCCAAGATTATATATATAAAAGAAAGGCATACTGAGGCAGGAGACAGAAAAGCTCACAGAGGAGGAGATGGGTCTTTGGGCCTCCTTCATTGTGGATGACTAGGGGCAAGCCACTAACAGATGCTGCACTGTTTCATGTCACTTACAGAATGGGCTGAGACTTCATTGCCTTGGGGACAATCCATACTGAGAGTCAGAGGGTGAGTACTGACCTTTAACCTCCTCTGTGATCTCTTGCACTCCCCTCCTCCACACTGGCTTCAGGTAATTACCCTGTCTACTTCCCACTCCACTCCATGCTGTGACTGGAGCAAAGTGGCCATTGCTGGTGGCTACGTGAGGCTGGCAGATACCGGATTGCTGCAACACCCAGAACCTTTCTTTAAATCCAGAGAGTGCCAATCAGAAGTGGGTATATCTAAGCTACCAGACAATGTGGGAAAGCACATACACCAGTCATGATCATCGGTGTGGTAATGGCGAAGGAAAGGTGCTGTGGACTGAACCTATGTGTCCGCCAGAATTCATATGTATGTTGACATCTAATGTCCCAGAGGACAGTATTTGAAGGTGGATACTTTGGGAGGGTGTTTGTGAAGAGAGTTAGGGGTCCGGTGTTTGGGACTAGCACTGTAGTAGGGGGCACAGATGCTATGATCCCACCACAGAAGGACACGAGAAGTTGAAGATACAAACTAGGAAGCTGGACCTTCCCAGACACTAAGGGAGCCAGTATTCCAATCTCTCAAGGCCCAGAAAAGTGAGAATCAGTGTCTGCTGTCGAGTCTCCACAGCTGCTGTATTCTGGTCAGCATCCTCCCTAATGGCAAGAGGAGGCTACTTTCAGACTTGGAAGATTTGCCAGTCACAGAACGATGTCTGTCAGTCACAGAATGATGTCTGTCAATCACAGGATGTCTCTTCTTCCTTGAGAAAGAAAAACTTTAGGAAAGGAGGCTCCCAGGCCCTCCCATGCAAGCCCATCAAGGATGCTTCCAAGGGGTCACACCGCTAGCAGAGCTGGTCCTCGGCAGCGTGCTGTTTGCATCCTACCGTTCTCAGATCCTCCTTGCACCGGTGAGCTTACAGATGGGATGTTTTATTCCTTATTTTAGAATTCGGATGACCAGGGAAGAAACGTCACTCCATCCAAGTGCATTTTTAAAGAAACCTGAACAGATCTAGAGGACAACCTACTGAAGCCCTCGTCCCTTCAGTTCCATTATCAGCGAAAACAGGAAGACTTGACAAGGAACCCCAAAGGCAACACAGCAAACTACAGGCTTCTTCTGTTTTACAGAGAAAGACCTTGGTAGGTGTGGCTTCCCATCCTCCGAGCAAGATCCGGCATTGTGGACTCTAGAGGGAGAAGCACTAAGAATCTAAGTGTAATTAACTATCGGAATTCATTAGTGGAAACTGTCAGGGTGCTTTGCTAATTCTGCACATTTAAAATTAGCCTTAATTTCTTGAAATAGAGACACGCTGTTTCTCACAGGTAAAGTAGTTACAGTGTACGCAACCCCACTCTGTCTGCCAGACAGTCCCAGGTCTGCCGTGTGAACTTTGCTCTCTCTAAGGCTCAGAGGGACCTGATTCTAGTCTTCATGATCAACCCTATTTAGTTTAGTTTTTATTTCCAGAAAGAACATAAAAAATAAGAATATTCTTAATAGTCTTGGATTCATTCAGTAGCTCAGTCATTTCATTCGTTGGTTAATACAGGACGGTTGAGCACTTGCTTCATGTTAGGGATTGTCATAGTTGCTGGGAAATAGCCATGTGAAAAAAGTAGACAAAAATGTGCCCGCAGAAATCTATGTTCTAGGCTAGAGCTTGGGTGGACAAACTTCTGTCACGGCTGGGTCAATGACTGGGGCTCTGTAGAATGACAGGGCCTCTTCAGCTGCAACTCAACTCTGCCATTGTAGCACCAAGCAGCAAAGACAAGTGTGCACAGCAGGACGCTGTGTGCCTGTGTCATGCGGGCCAGGTCACTTCATTCATACTGAGTAGGGGCAGGGCTGGCTCAAGAGCTGGGATTCACTGACTGCTAGATGAATTAGCCAGCTACACACCAGACTCACCTGGGCCTCTTTTACTTTACATACAAAGTGTCCTTCAGTGGCCTGTGTGTGGAAGGATTAGTCTACATGATAGTGCTATTGGCAGAAGCTCATCATGAGGGCTTTGTGGGAAGTCCTTTGGTGACAGGAGATGTCCCCTTCACAAGACTGTGACAGCCTTGCTCCTCACAGGTTTCCTCGCCATGAGGTGAACAGTGTGTTCTTGTGTTATTTGCTACTGGCACCTAGAACCTCAGCCAGTAGTCTAAACCAGTGGGTGGTCTAATGTGGACTAGAACCCATGAAGCCTTGAGCTAAAGGCAATCTTTCTCTTTACAGATTGATTTTCTCGAGTACTTTGTCATAATGGTGAAACATGAGCACAGCCACCAGGCTTATAGGGGACATTTATGCTCAACAGTGAGTCCATATCCTGCTGGCAGAGAGCACTGATATTCTCCCAGTCTGGATACCTATGTGCCTAATAGCTGAGCATCTAAGAAGGAGTCACCCATGAGTGATTAGAAGCCGGATGTTTTTTTTATAGCCTCTGCCCATCGTTGGGACACTTCATTTCCTAGACTTCTCTGGTGCTAACTGAGGTAATAGGCTATTCCTCTCTGTGTGACCTTTGGTCTGCTAGGTTAGAGTTTGTGTTAGGACCTTCAATCATTCGGGGCCTTGCTAGCCTCAGTAGCCATTCTAACCTCTAGATCTAGTCTAGTACCCGTTTATCACGACAGTGAAGCACCAAGACTCATCCGTGCACCAAAGAGCTTCGGTAATTTTCATACACTTGTCTCTAGTGTAAGCTAAGGTGCTTTACAATAGGGAACTGTAGAGGCACAAATGGCAATCTCTCTCCCATCCCCCAGCCCCCCGTAGATACCAGTATTTGAACACTTGATGCCTTGGCACTGTTTGGGGGATTTAGGCGGTGTTGCCTTGTTGGAGGGAGTGTTCACTGGAGGTGGGCTTTTAGAGTTTAAGAGCTGGCTCTATTTCCAGTTGTTCTCTCTGCTTCACGCTTTCAGTCAGAGCCATGAGCCCTCAGCTTCACGTTTCTGCCACACGTTCCTGCCACACGTTCCTGCCATATCTCCTGGTCCTCCCTTGTGGACTCAAGTTCCTCTGGAAACATAAGCCAAAATAAACTCTTTCTTCCTTAGGTTGCCACAGTGTTTTTATCACAGCCACAGAAAGGTGACTGATATAAGAGGGAAGGACAGAAGTGTCCTGTGTGGAGGGTTGTGTGGTCACTGGAATACAGCAAGAAAAGGTAACCTGCCTGGAACCCAATAAGCTAGATCCCTAATTAGATATTCTCTTTAGGCCAGTCCTAGAATTCACATGAGAAAAGGAACTTTCATACTTTGAACGTCTTACTTTTCTCTCTGAACATTTGGTTCTGCTCTACCTAATCAAACCCAGGGGTCCACAATGGTCCATATCCAGCAGCAGCATCCCAACATAGAAAGTTCTGCCAGATAAGTAGCTTGTGAGTATTATGTATATCAAAGTCCAGGAGCCCACACATTTTATAGAGTATGACCAGTCTTGGGTTAAAAGGTCAGAGTGTTTGCAGCATGAAGTCAGGGGCCAACCAGTACGCAAAGGACATCCAAATGTCCTTAAAAACACACCAAGCCAACCCTGGTGGCAGAGACCTGTAATCTCAGTTACTGGGGAGCATGAAGCAGAAAGATTAAATCTTAAAATTCAAGGTCTGCCTTCCTAGGGTGTACAACAAAGTCGAGTCCAGCTTTGTCCATGTGGTGAGACACCGAGTCAAAATAATAATAATAATAAAATAATAATAGGTCAGTGGCAGAGTGCTTGATTGGCATGCCCACGCTCTTGGATCAATACACGGAGGAAAAAAGAGAAATAAAGGAGGAGGATGGAGAAAATTGAAACATTAAAAACATTATATTGGGGTCACAGAAAAATCTATTTTAAATAAACCAAACAACAAATACTTTTTAAAAATTTAAAAATACTTTTAGAATTTATGAAAGATAGTGTGTGTGTGTGTGTGTGTGTGTGTGTGTGTGTATGAGTATGTGTGTGTGTGTGTGTGTATCTTGCCTGAATGTATAACCATTCACCATGTGTGCTTAATGTCCTTAAAGCTAGGCGATGCCGTGAGATCCCCTGAGACTGGAGTTAATAGGTGGTTGTGAGCCTCCACGTGGGTGCTGAGAATTGAACCCAGGACTCTGGAGGAACAGCCAGTGCTCTTAGCCATTAAGTAATAATATTATTAAAACATGTTAAAGAAAAAAAATCAAAGAAATAAGACATAGTGGAAAAATATTTTCGACATATATGGGACAGTCGGAGGGACTCCTCCTGACATAGAATGATATAGTTTATTAATTCACTGAAGAGTTTCTTATTATCTTTGTGTCGTGCATCGGGCTCCATTCCAGGCACTGGTCTGGACACAGTGGGCAAACCCCTTGCAAATCCTTCGTCCTTAGCCTGTGTTCTGGAGTGTGTGGGAGGCAAGAGAGATGCTGAATAGAGAGAATCAAAACCTCAATGAAAAAAAGCGTAAATTGGAAAATCCTGTAAGAATAGATAGAAAAGATGATGATTTCTAGCTATTTCACACTTTCTAATCTAAGAGCCTTGCATTCTTTAGTTTCAGTCATCCTCACAACAGCCTTATGGGATGGTTATTAATTATCATCTTCTCTGTTAACGCCACGGAGGCTGATCCATAGAGAAGTTGCATGTTTTGCCTTAAATAGTGGAGCCAGTGAGCTGTAGATCTAAGGTCTGAGCCCAGGGAATCAGTGTCCAGAACTCCAGGACATCATTTAGTTAGCCACACTGTCCGTCAGCAGCCAGGAAGATACTTTGTTTCATTCACAATCTTAACCACAACTAAGACACCAACACCATTGCTACTTACAAAATGGGTCATGGTGAGAGTCAGCACAAAAGAAGAGATCGGGAGGGATGTGAAGGGGCCTGGTACAGGATTGTGGGAGGGACTTTGTCATTACTAAGAGTACAGGCTGCCCTCTTCTCAGCAATCCTACCACCTCCTGTCAGTTGCACTTATGGGAAGAGGCTGTGTCTCAGGATTGGCAATGTGTACTGTTTTAGTAGACAGTCTGTAGTGGATAGTTAATTCAAATATACTTCATTCATTCCCATGATTGCAGTGTTGCTATTTTAAAAAAGGGCCTAGGCTTTTTATTTTCTGGTATGAAAAGATCTTAATTTATTATGAAGTTAATAAAAGTGAGAAAGCAAAATCCAGGAGGTAGTGGAATGGCGTCCCACCCAGGTACACACAAGCAGAGACGCTGTCTGTGGAAAAAACTCCTCAATGCTCAAAGGCAATGCAAGAGACTGGCATCTGGCCCTCCGTGTGTCTTGAGGGAGACAGTGCTGGAAGCCAGCAAATCAATCCCATAAAAGGACAGACATTCAATGTTGTGTCTGCTGTAACACTCCGAAGTATCACCCGGACAGCCTGGTCCTCCACACTACGCCACAAAGTTCTTTTTAAAGGAACTGAATGGATAAACCACACGTGATGTCCATTCGTCTTTTGATTTGTTGTGTTTCGCACTTGGTGAATATAAGTGTTTTGGTTTTGATTTTGGTTTTGGTTTGCTTGGAGAGTGTCTCTCTCGTATAAACTCTGGCTGGCCTTGAGCATACAGTCCTTCTGCCTCAGCCTCGTGAAAGCAGAATCACAGAAAATGCAACAGTGAACTTCCCATTAAAAATGTGAATACTATTCTTTGTCCTCCAGGCCCCAATGCAGAACTAACCCACAGACTATGGTTTTGCCAACACCTACTTCACAGTGCTTGCGCAGGAAGGGGCTTCAGGGTAACTGTCTCCCTGAATATTGTTGGTCTGTGGCATTGCCCAGCTGCCAGTGCCCTGGGGCAAATCTCTCTTGCTTCTACCTTCCGAGTATGAAAAGAGAATAGCAACTCAGAATTGGAGTGTTAATTCTCTTTTAAAAATTCCTGTTGGCCAGGCATGGTGGCATGCATCTTTAAACCGAGCACTCAGGAGGTAGAGGCAGATGGATCTCTCTGTGAGTTGGAAAAAATTAGTATTGTATCTAAAATTGCTCTAAATAGAAAAATCTATGTTTAAATAAATGCCACATGTCCCCTTCCTAACTCTCCCATGGCCTGAGTCTAGTTATCTTCTGGGTGGTGGCATGGATGTGTTAGCCACCTAAGGTAGAGTACCACAGTTGCCTCCAGGAGTATACCCAGGCCTTCCTCACCGCTGCCTTATCTGATTAGTGTTGGGTCACATGACCAGTCCTGTCCTCGGTTGAGAGGAGCCCTTCCCTGAGTGCATGTGGACATCTCACAGCACTTAGCATGGACACTGAGCATCCCTTCCTAAGGCAGCAGTCTCTGCTTGACCTACTTACTTGGAAGCGTACGGAGAAAAGTCATGTGCACACATGGAACTTTATGGAAGGACTATCTGATAATGATAAACAGGCAGCTGGAAAGAACATCATTTTTTAAAAATGAGCAATCTGGCGGCAGCATCAGATTAGGGAAAAATGATTTTAGAATTAGACTTTGGCCAAAAAAAAAAAAAAAAATGATAGGAGGCTCCCAAACCTGATGGATGAGTATGTTGTCTGTAGGGAGAGATGACAGAAAACCATGTGGACTAATTTATTTCACCTGGACTGCCTGTGGGCTGATGTAGAACACAGCAGGCTCCTCCTAGGAACTCTGAGTTCAGGGCAAGTCCACAGAAGGAGAAGAGGTGTGGTCCACGGTGGCTGCCGTGGAAACCACAGCGCAGATGTGGCTGTCGTGGAGTATGAGGCCCTGTAGATCCTCATTGTGAAGAACCATCACCGCTTGGTACAGACTTAGGTTTTAGTTTCATTCTGTGGGGACCAGCTTCCTTCTGTAAAAGAAAGAGATCAGGTCAGTAACAGCTCAAACATCATGCAACTCTTCAACTTGGGATTGCAATTTTCTCATTCTAGTCAGACCTGTGAGCCTAGGAATTTCCTCTTAGATGAGGGTTAGGGGATATTTGTTTGTTTCTCATTGAATCTTGGTACTATTCCATGTTACGTAGTGACTATGCTTGATTTCTCCCACTCTGCTCTCATAGGAATGAAACCAATGCAATCAAAGTGAGAATGTGCATGAGAAAGACTTTACCTTAAGGGCTCCCCCTCTACCCTGACACAAACATCCAGGAAACAAGCATCTTAAAGTGTCAGAGGGGGAGTTTCTAGAATTGATTCATTGAGTTGGTCAGGTCCCCCTACATGCGGGTGGTACTTTTCTCTTGGTCTCCAAGATCCTGGACTGAATAAGGAGAAAGCTAGCCCAGCATTACAGCATTAGCATCTGTCACACTGTGCTCTGATGGCGGCCAGACGCGGTAGGACTCATTACCTGTTCCTGCCTTTTCGCTCTTCTCTGCTTAGTGGACTCCTCAAACCATAAACAAGCTCTTCCTTCCATAAGTGGCTTCTTCTCAGGGGTTGTTTTACCTGAAGCAAGAAAAGTAACTGAAGCAGAAAGCAAGGAGAGGGGGAGGAGGGAGGGGGGAGAGGGAGAAGGAGAGAGAACACCCAGGATGGTGGCCAGCTTTAATCCCCAAGCATGGAATGCCAAGGAAGATCCTGAGAAGTTCTATACACAGTGGAAGCATCTAGTCTCACAAGATAAAGGCAAAACCTTGTTTCTAACCTCTCTTAGACACAGGTGGCAAAATTTTAAACAAACTCATTAAAATCATGCTTTTAAGCACTTTTGCAGAATGGAAAAAAACTCAAACAAACAATGCAAGGCGAGCTGCTGAAGTCAAACTTTCAGGGGTTGAAAGCAAATTCCACCACAGTCCCAGTAGCTGCAGCAGGTCCATGACTTCTCGGCTAACAACCACAGGTATGCAGAGCAACTTTGATTCCCCTTGTTTCCCGACAACTTGCTTCTGCCTTGAGTTTTCTTCTCAGTTAAGAGTTTAATCTAAAATATTCTGCATTGAATGCCACAGCCACTACAGAAAACAAGATGGCAGCTCCTCAAAGTTTTACAAATAGAATGGACATATGTTCCAGAAAGCTCATACCATATTGGTAAAGCAGCTAGGTATCGAAAGCAGCCAGATTCCTGCCTCTGAAAGCAGGAGGGGTGGGAGGGGAAGCTCATGATGGTGGGGTACAGAGGGTCATTTTAGCAGGCGGAAGGGCTCCACGGTAGCAAACACACAATGGGTCTGTGCTAGCCCGACTCACACAGATTTACAATGGCACATTTTTATTGTAAGCAGCATGTTACCTTTTCTGAAAAAAAAAATTAAGAGCAAACATCATTTTTAAAAGTAAAGGTCTGATCTAAATTATTCTGGAAAAACTCAGTCACCCCAATATTTTTCTTATGCTTTTGTGCCTTCATGTAGATGTGGAATATCAGTGGAGGTGCTGCAGAAGGAGGGTGTCCCTGCTTGACACTAAGCTGTCCTGAAGAGACACCTGGTCTCCCTCCTGGCTCCCAGACTCCTGAAGATCCCAACCAAAGTCCTGGCCAGTTTCTCCTCACACCCGGCTCAGCTCAGACAATCTCTCTGATGGACAGTTGGGTGGTTTCAATATGAGGGACTGTCATATCTGTGAAATTCCTTGTATGAGTCATGTGTGTCATTCTTTGGTGTTAGTCCTTAACATCAGTCTGTGGCCACGGCAGCCCAAGCCTCTGAGAATACAATGGAGCTGAAGAAGATCCATCAGCTAGCATGTTCCTGTACCCCTTCCTTCCATGTTTAGACCCACAAATTCTTAGGATGCATTACAGTTTCCTACAGGGTACATCGTTGTAATGGATGGTAGTACTCTGTAGCCTGGAAGTGATAGGTTGTCCCCCAGCTTGCCCTGCATGACCCAGTCTAGGCTGCTGCTGCGATAGACAAGCCCAGTGAAGCATTTTTAGAACCCATGGCTGTTGTGTGGCTCATGATTAAAGTCAGCCCACATCTGTATATGTCTAGATTTAGCACATAGTACAGTTTGTCTACTTAGTGCCCAGTTTACAGGCCCCACCAGCGTGACCATGAGAGAGAACTGCTCCCAACAGTCCTTGGCTGACTCTGCGTTCTGTAACCACTCCGGAGTCTGCCGAAGGAAAGCGGTGTGTTTGTGTTTCTCTGGCGACCGAGTTAAGCATCTTTCCGTGGATTTACTTTCCACTTGGCTGTCCTTCCCCTGTGTCTGTTAAAACTTTCACCCTTCTTTCCTTTGATATCTTTACCAAGTAATGCAATTAATTACAAAGGCTTACACATATGCGTGTAAAATACATATGATGGATTAGAAAATATAAAATCCATGTTTTACACGCACGAATCTCTCATCACTACCTGGGCTTGCATGCTGGGCTTGGCTCTCTCACTTCCTTCACAGTATCTTTTATGGAAAAGAGTCTGTGTTGCTCTGTGGTCCGGTTTTCCTATGCATTTCCTTTTGTAGCGGCTGCTTCTGGCTGGCTGTATCCAGAAAGACATTCCAAAGCTCCACTGCCTCAGTGTTCAGTTTCATCTGGAATCGATTTTTGTGTCTAGGGTGAAATAGAAGTCAAGAATCCTGTTTTTCCATGTGGATATTCCGTTGACCCAGCATTATTTATTGCAAAGGCCACCGTTTCCTCAGTGAACTGAAATGCCACAGCTGTAAACCACAGCCCCACATATGTGGCCTCTGTCTTTGCTTGGCTGTTACAGAGACTATTGTGTCTTTTCTCCTAAGGCTACCACCCTGCAGCCCAAAACATTGGTCTTCTGACCCCTTAACCACATCAGCCTAAGTCTCCAAAGGTGATTAGTGACACCCAGAAGGCTAGTCACACCAGTGTTGAAGAGCAAATCCTGCTTCAAAGGCTGTCTGGTGTTTGATGCTTAGATAAAGCTTGACAGAAGCAGGTCATTAAGTAAACCTGACTTAAGACTCGGCCACTTAATTAGAAGTCTGACATGCTTAGAAACTAAACAAAAGCATTTTGAAATAAAACATGCAATCTTTTTTTTTAAAAAAAAAAGAAAGAAAGCATATTCTTTGCTTGAGGAAAATAAAACCAGGGAACTATGACATTGTCTCAATCTTCAGATTTTAGGACTAGCTGAACACAGAGGATAACCTCCTCAGTGAAGGTAACTGTCCGTGAGGGGAGTTTGCACTCTGGACTCATCATGTCCTGAAGGCTAGTTTACTTTATAAGCAATAGGGTTTTTTTTTTAAATTATTGAGAGAATCAGAAATGAGATAATCAAATAACATCTTGACTAAGACTATTCAAAAAAAAAAAACCCTAGTTGCACTATAAACTAAAATGAATGTATGTGTATATTATGTGGGTATGTATTTACATATTTATATCTTTTGTAATTATATATTTATTTATTATTTTTATGTTTTTATATAAATTCCTAAAAGTAGGTGGTGTGCTTTGGAAGTTTCCATTACTTTGACTGTTCACTAGTGTCTTAGTGTTGAAATAATTATTTAAAACGGCTGCTAGTCAAGCCCACTATCTAAGCTGCAGCTGTTCTGCTTAGCTCAGCCGCCATGTTCCACAGCCAGAGGCCACATGCCTGCTGCAGCTAGAAACAGCCAGCCAGAAACACCAGCCCTGCCACCCACAAGATGCCAGCATGGAAGATGTCTCTGCCAATCTTCCACGCTGTCTCCACAGGCTGAGCTTAGCCCAAACCATCCTGCCATCCACACGGTACCCAGTAGAAATGAGACTCTAATGTTTAAAGATTAACCAAAGGCTTTATATATTTGGTAATGCTCAATTAACAAGATGCCCACACAATTAGAGGTGTTTCCCAATTAACTAACCTAGATATAAGTTGTTACCTGGGACTGCTTTCCATACTGTGTGGCTCTTCATCCTGCTACATCTCTCTTTCTCTCTAGCTCCTCCTCCTCCTTTTCCTCTTCCTCTCCTTACTCCTCCCACCTTAGCTCCTCCTACATCTTAGTCAGGGTTTGTACTCCTGCACAAAACATCATGACCAAGAAGCAAGTTGGGGAGGAAAGAGTTTTATTCAGCTTACACTTCCACATTGCTGTTCATCACCAAAGGAAGTCAGGACAGGAAATTGGAGGCAGGAACTTGGAGGCAGGCGCTGATGCAAAGGCCATGGAGGGATGTTACTTACTGGCTTGCATCTTCTGGCTTGCTCAGCTCACTTTCTTATAGAACCCAGGACTATCAGCCCAGGGATGACGCCACCCACAATGGGCTGGGTCCTCCCTCCCTTTATCACTAATTGAGAAAATGCCTTACAGCTGGATCTCACATGGAGGCATTTTCTCAAGGGAGGCTCCTTTCTCTGTGATAACTCCAGCTTGTGTCAAATTGACACACAGAACCAGCCAGTACAACTAGCGTGGTGGTTTGAATGGAAATGGCTCCCATAGATTCATTGAACACCATGAAGATGTGACTCTACTTGACAGAGATTAGGAGGTGTGGACTCTTGGAATACGTATGACCTTCTTGGAGGAAGTGTGTCACTGGGGTGGGCACTAGGGTTTCATATACTCAAGCCAGACCCAGAGTCTCTCTCTCTCTCTCTCTCTCTCTCTCTCTCTCTCTCTCTCTCTCTCTCTCTCTCTCTCTCTCTCTCTGCTGGCTGCCTGTAGATCAGGTATAGAGCTCTCAGAAGTCTCTCCACCACCATGTCTGCCTATTTGCTGCCATGGTTCCCATGATTGTAACAAGGGACTAAAATTCTGAACTGTAAGCCAGCACAAAATAATTGGTTTCTTGTATAGAGTTGTTCTGGTCATGACGTCTCTTCACAGCAATCGAACAGTGACTAAGGCAACTAGCAAGCCAACTTAGACAATGTTTATACCACTTGTCATTCTTACATTAAACATTTGGTTAAATCACATTCAGTAGCACCAGCAGTGCATAATTGAATATTCTTGCTTTTAAACATATGATGTTTCACATCATGTGAAAAACCTTTCATCTTAAAAACACAGAACCTAACCTGTGTCAATCAATCTAACTGTTGACAAGGCATTAAGCAGGCAGAGGAGGCACCAATTACTTGATATTAAATAACTTGACCACCTTAAGTTTTAATTGGACCAGATAAAAACATTGAAAACAAAAAAAAAGGCCATCTTTAAGGAGGAGCTCACAGGTAGCAGGGGAAGGTTTTTATCTCCTAATGTTGTAATTATGTTAAAATATGTCTTAAAATGTTATTATTATATCAACATTTAATAATGTAGCCATGTTTATTGTATACAGGGGGAAATTACCTCGAGTTGAATGCTAAACTCAATGCATAATTAAAATGTTTGTTGATATTGTGTCTCCTGTAGTCCCCTCTATGCAAAGGAAACTTATTTGACAAACTTACATCTATCATTTTCTATATATTACAGCCTTAATAGAAAAAAATTTTGCATTTAACATTTATGTATTAAGACTATTGTTGGATATATCCATATAAATTCATCCAAAAAGGAACTATAATATACATTCCCAGAGACATCTTAACATAAAGCATTTTTAGGTACTCCTAATTTTTTTTAAACCATGACTATTGAGTAAATAAAATAAGAAAGAATTTTTAGTAGAATTTCTATGTTTAATGTCAAATTTTATAACCCAATGAAGCTTTTCTCTTACAAATGAATGTTGTTTTATATAAGCAAATAACATTTTAAGGACTTATAAAACATTTAACAGACCTCAAAATGCCATTTAAATGGGTATTAAGAAAGTAAATGAATACTTCAGTTCCTCAGCCTGCCTAAAAGGCACTTTAACATATCCCTGGGCACTCACACTCACTTAGGCACACACACACATGTTAAAGGATGTCAAGACTTAAAAACAAAATTAAAAAGGCATAAAAGTGATAAAAATAAAATATTCCCCTTTCTGTCTTTGGAGGGAACGGGGTTAGCTCTTGGGGAGCTTGTCAGGTTGCCTTTGTCTGTCTATAAGTTTGTTACCTTCACTCCCTTGAAATGGTCCTGTCAGGGTTTTTAGCATCAAGAGAGCAGTTGTCATCCATCAGTTGATTGACACTGTGTGGCCTGGTGTCCCTGTGTTACTGACAATCTTCATACCACCCTGAAATGCATCTGATGTCAGCTTTTATAATTTTTATCACATCATGCTTTTATTTTGTCTCACAAAACACAAATATTTAATTTAAAGTATACTCAGATGCTGTAGGTTAATATTCTATTTATTTCTGATATTGAAATAAAATAGATTTTAAGCCATCAGCCTTGTTCGCAGCCAGTCACCTCACTAAGTCCTCCTATTAATTTTAATTGTTTGCAAAGTTCTTTTGAGTTTTCTTTGTACACATTTATCTCTTCAAATAATGAGAGTATTTGTTTTTCTTTTCTAACCCTTTAAGGCTTTTACTTGATTTTCTTCCCCATCCCATTCTGAAAAACATCTAGTCTTCACCGAATAAAAGGCTTTGAGTATCTCTGTTCCATTCTGAGTCTCAAAGGGGAAGTCTTTCATATTTCACTGTTAAATATGGTGTTTGCTGTAAGTTTCCAAGGAAGCCTCTTTCACATTAAAAAAGCACTCCTCCGTTTCTAGCTTGCCAGGCAGAGTTTTTCCATGGCTGGACTTTCTGTTTTATTCTTTTTAACAAATAAATGTTACAATGCTTTCCACTTCTGTTAATGTGGCGAGTTACCCAGGCTCTCTGAACATTAAACTACTCACACATCAATTGATTTGCAAGTGTTTCAAGATTTTTATACAATGTTCATGAGGGAAATTGGCATGTAATATTCTTTCTCACAGTCTCCTTGCCAGGGTCTGGCATCAGAATGCAGCCTTCCTCCTCCGAGAACCAGCTTGGGCACGCTCCATCTTTTCTCATCGAGGTCCGCATTATTTCTTCCTTAAATGTTTGGGAAGATTCACTGGTAGAAGCATCTGGGCCCAAAGTTGTTTTTCTGGAAAGGAAGTATTCGATGTATCTAAGAAGTAAAATCTATTTAGATTTTCTACTTCTTGGGTCAGATTTGGCAGCTCGTGATTTTTGAGGAATTTGTCCATTGGCAGCCAAATCTACACATTTCTTGGAGTAAGACCGTGGTTAGGATGCTCGTGAGAGCGTTTTAGCTTCGGCAGAATACATACCAATGCCACTTTACTTGTGTTAACGGCTTTTTCTTCTTTCATCCCTGTCGCCCGCAGCTTGTGGGGCTCCAGCACCCGTTCTGAGATCCGTCGTTGCCTCTCATCCGTCCTCGCCATGTATGCTGCATCCTTATTATTACAGCCACGCCTTTGATTTCTGTGTTTTCTCATCTCCCACCTCCAGTTCCTTCCTTACCCCTTTGCCTACTTTCTTGAATCAGAAGCTCACAATCACGTGTTTTAGAGCTTTGTGTATTTATTCCTCTCTTGGAAGTTTTGGTGAAAGACCTACTCAACTTGAGAACAAAAATGTACCCTATTGTTTCTTTCCGCATTTTCTGTGCACAGCAGCTGTGTCCCAAAGGATAGTGTGCTGACGGCTTTGTTTTTATTTGTTTGTTTTAAATTTTGTTATCTGTGTTTCTATTTTATCAGTTACAGGAGATCCCATTGTCTGCCTCTGTAGACTCCGCTCCACTCCCTCCCTTCCCCATTCCCCCACACAGATGCCTTCCTCCTGCCATTTATACATTTACAGACTTGAATTTTCCAAGGAGGTAAACATGTTTATCACTAGGAAATGATTTGCTGTATACTTAGGAATGTTTCTTGACCCAATCCCACTGTATCTGGGCTTAGCGGAGCTCATGTGAATCCTTCCAATTGGTGACTGAGTATGTGTTTAAATGTACTCACCTGTACATTTTTGCATTCAGGCAGAGTATGAATGTTTTTATACTTCTATTCCATCTGATAACCTGAGATTTTACTTAGTCCATTTTCATTTGTTATAATTGTGAATGTACTGGAGTTTAGAGCTACTGATTTATTCTTGAATTTTGTTCCTTCTTTAGGATTAAAAAAAATATTTCTCCTCTAAAGCTGTTAGAGATGTTTATATGTTCTTTTTGTTTAAATTGTCATCCTGTTCATGAAACATAAATTATATTAATTATTTTTTGCTGAGCTACTATTACTTAATTATGTGAATTAATTTTAACTACCTGAAAAATTACCTCTTATTCTTTTAAAATGTGACCATCATGCATTAGACGCTAACTACATCACACAAGGACTGCTACTTTGTCTTTTTTATGTAATATTTTTATTTATTCCATGAGAATTCCACACAATATGCTTTGTCTTATCTAGTTAATATGTGTGTACACTTTCTTTTTCTATTCTTTATTCCTTCCCCTGGGCATATTTTATTGTTCCCTGAAAGAAGCTCTCTTTAGTGTACCTTGTGATAAACATCCACGGAAAAACAAATTTTACTTTTGTTTCTTTGCAAATATCTGACTTAATTGTTTGATTTGCTTTATGATTGTGTGTCTTTGTGGAGTATGGTGGGGTTTGGGGTGTCTCTATAAGGTGCTCTCACTGGCTTGGAATGTGTACCACGTCTACCACCTCAAACACTCCTTAGAGCTTTGTGGAGACAATATTCACAGCCCTCCGGTCCAGCCCTGTCTGAAGGACACTTCCACTCCATGGAGAATCCCAGTCACAGATCCACATTTTATCATCTCGATGTCATTCTACTGCCATCTGGCTTCTGTCATCTCCAGTGAGAGGTTGGCTGTTGACCTAACTGCTTCTCTGAGGAGTTTCCCATCACCTGAACTGCTTCAAGATTTGAAGTTCAAGTTAGTCTAGTTCTATTATTTTACAAATAGTAATGCCATTCCTCCTTCCCTCTTTCCTTCCCTTCCTCTACCCCTCCCTTTTTCCCCCCTCCTTTAAACACTCTCTCCCTCCCTTCCTCTCTCCCTCTTCTTTCTCTCCCTTTTTGTCTCCAGTTTAGCTAGAATTTTGAACTGACTCAGTTTCCCAAGGCGCATGGCTGCATGTATTCTGCCTTTAGCTACGTTATGCTCTACAAATCACATACATAGTTTTCAACGGTAGGCTTCCCAGTTAAGTCTCTTAAGACGATCTAGTATCAAATATACAAATATTCAAAAGATCCAATACCAAATATGTAAATCTCAAGCCTTTTACATGAAATAGTATATTGCATATTATTTGCACATAACCTACAACATCCTTCCATCTGCCTTAAATTCTCGTTTTATTACTTATATTTCTTAATACAATGTAAAGACACTCCATTCCTGCTGTTGACTTCTGGGTGTAGAGACTGCAGGCATGCATACCCATGGTCACCTATAGTCTACCTTTGTACAAGGCTGACATCTCTTTTATTTATTTATTTATTTATTTATTTATTTATTTATTTATTTTGCCACATTGTTCCACTGCTCTGACACCATTTGCTGAACGTGTACCCGCCTCCTGCCCTCACCCCATGCCACTGATTTTTGCTAAAAATCAGTTACATGCATTTGTGTGGCTCTGTTTGTGGTCCCCCATTCACTGACTAATTTTAATATCCCTCTAGCTCTTGTGCAACATCTTATTACTAGACCAGTGTGTTTGGAATTAACTTGGTAAGAACTATGTTGAAGGCTTAGATTTTTCAAAGCCTACTTTAATAAGGCTTCGAAAACACTTTGACCTCCCTTGTAGCGCGCTGTCCAAAGGTAGGGGAGAAAAGATGGTAAATAGGACAAGGGGGTGTGGACCTGTTTAGAAGTAGTTCTTTGGGGGCGATTCCAATCTCCATTGTCAGGATACCAGCAGTTCAGTTCAGTAGTGTCAGGATATCAACAGTCCAGTTCAAAGAGCGTCACCAAACAGGAATCAGCAGTGGTGGCATGACCCAGGAGAAACAAACAGGCCTCCACTGAATCCTCAGGAGTCAGTGGGAGTGACCAGAACCACCAGAACCAGCTGAAAAGCCAGGAGAAGTTCTCTGTTGGGCTCCTCTCAATAAACTGAAGATCAGCAAAGATGGGAGACCCACAAAGTGTTTCATGTCTAGCAATGCAAGAACCCCACTCCTGTCTGCTGGGTCCTACTTACACACTCTCCAAACATCACATGTCCTCTCTCAGGTCTTGCTTCAGCAAAACATCACAAGTCTGCCTCACATGACACAAACAAATTTCTACTTCACTATGCTTAGTGTATTATTCTGGTTTTCAAGGTTGCTTAGATCTCCTGTCACCCCTGTATCTTCATAAAAGCATTACATTATACTTTGTGATTACTAGGGGGGATGGAATCCAACGTGTTGGATCATCCAATCTGTGAACAGGAGAAGCTGTTTTAATTGTTTCTGCTTTTGTCTGTCTGTTTCTTTCTTCCTTCCTCCTTTGAAACAGTGTTTCTCTTTGTACTTGTCCTGAAACAAACTCTGTAGACCAGGTTGTCCTTAAACTCAGAGATCTGCTTACTAGTGCTGGGACAAAAGCTATGTGCCACTATAGCCAGCTTACTTATGTCCTTTAATTGATTGTAGTTTTAAATGTACATGTCATATAGAAATTGTCCTATGCATGCCTGCGTCAGTGTTTTAGACTGGGTTGTAAGTGGTGCTTGTCTTAAGTTTGTCTTCCATTTCTTGCTCACTTGTGGTTGGATATTAACATTAGGTTCTGATATATTTCCAACATGAGAAGTCCTACCAACTGCAAACGAGATGATTCTACTTCTCTCTTTCCTATTGTTATGCTCTTGGTTTCTATTGCCGTAAATGGCGGCCAGAGCTTCAGGACTTGGCTAGAGCATGGTAAGAGATGACGATTTTGCATTGGAGCTAAAGTATTGAGCTTTTTAAACTTTTACATTATGATGTTGGTTGTTGATCCTCATAGATGCTTTTAATTGGGAGAGCCTCAGTTTACTCCCGGTTTGACAAGAGATTTTTTGTCAAGAGTGAACACAGTTTCAAGATGGGAGAAGAAAATAAAAGAGAAATAACTGGGGAAGAAGTCAAAGTGCTCCCACTTGCATATGGCATGATTCTGTGCATGAGAATCCCCTGAAGACATGATCAGACGCTCTTATAGCTGCCCAACACCTTCAGAGAAGTGGCAGGATAGAAAATCAACAGCACACACCAGTAGTCTTCCTACGTGCCAGTGTCCAACATTATGAAAAGGAAATCAGGGACCCAGTACCATTCACAACAGTGGCACAAAGATAAAATACTTAAGAACAGACCTAAGTGAGGAAATGAAAGACCTAGTCAAGTTAGGCTGTATGTTGCCATTGGAAACACAAAAACAAAAGCATTTAAAGGAGTAAAAGGTTTATTTGTCTTACATGTTGCAATAATAGCCCATCAATGAGGGAAGAGCAGGAACTTCTGGTAGAAACGGAAGCAGATGCCATAGGGAATCCTGCTCACAAGCTTGCTCTCCATGACTACCTCAGCCTGTATACCCCAGGACCACTTGCCCAGAAGTAGCACCACTCACAAAGAGCTGGACCCTCCCACATCAATAATTGATAAAGAAAATGTCTCACAGACAATCTGATGGACACAATCCCTCAATTATGGTTCCCTCTTCCCAGCTGGTTTATATAACATTGACCAAGGAAACTAAGCACCACAGACCTCTACAATGAGAACTTCAAGACACTGAAACAATTGACAAAGATGCCAGAAGATGGCAAGACCTCTCTCTGCCCCCATCAACTAGAAGAATTAATGAATGGTGAAAACTAATTACCAAACAATCTGCAGAGATTTAATACAAGCCCAATCAAAATTCCACGGACATTCTTCACATATAGAGAATTTAAAAAAAATGTATATGGAATCAGAAAAGACCAAAGAGAGTAAAAGCAATCCTGACCAAAAGGAATACGATGAGAAGAGCAAGTGTTTCTGATTCCATGTTATACCACCAGAGCCATAGTAACAGCAGCAGCATGGCGCAGACGCAGAAACAGGCACATAGTAGAAGTGAAGACCCGGATGTAAGTTCACACAACTACAGTGCCTACACAATGCCAAAAAAAAAATACATTAAAGAAAAGACAATATCTTCAACAGACAGTTCTGGAGAATCTGACTATCAACGTGTAGAAAAAATGACATTAAATCTGTATCTCTTACCGTGTACAAAACTCAACCCCAAAGGTATGACCTCAACGTAAGAGCAGATACTCTCAAATATTTACTTTAAGACGGCAGTCCTTATAGAATAGCATATTTCTGTATTCTATTGCTGTGTGTTTTCAAGTGGTATGTGTAAGGGCAGGAACTTCAGGTAGGAGTCCATTATATTTAGGGTGATTTTGAAAGTTGGAACTCAATTCTTTGTTTTGTCATTTGTCCAGTTTTATCCTCTGAATTTCTTCCTGGCGTTTCTGTTTCCTGCCTTCCTAAGTTCCTTAGATATATCTCCCCACACTTGTTTTTGACCTATGTGCAGCATTTTGAATATATCATTTTTATGCCTTCTTTAGTGACTGCTGGAGGTGTTACTGCATGTGTATGGACCTTATCATACCACTGGCTTGACACCTCATCATACAGAGTAAAGGTAAAACCCTATTTGCCTTTAGTACCATATACCTTCCCCCACTTTAAAGTATAATTATTTTTGAGTTGTTCTCTGTAAACAGTAAACACCATAGCAGATGGTGTGTAAGTTTGCTTTGACTACCACATGTGAGTTAAGCAAATAATCAAAATAGACGATCGCATCTCTATTCCTGGCCCTTCTTCAGCTCTTCTTTCTTTTCTGGGGCCCAGATTCTCTGCTGACAGAGCCTCTTGAGCCACTTTTGGGGGAGTTGTTAACAGTAAGTGCATTCGCTGTTTCCTTGTGGCTGGGGGATGCTTTCACTGATGCTTTATTGCCAGGGAGTGTTTTTACCAGATACATAGTTACAAAGTTAACCTTTTCATTTCTCAGCTTGAAAAACTGGGCAACTTCCCATGTGGTTCCTAATGAGAACTTGGCAGTCATTCACGTCACCATTGCCCTGAAGGTCACCTGTCATTCATGTCACCATTGCCCTAAGGTCACCTGTCATTTCCCTCTGGCTGCTGCCAAGGTTTCCTCAACTCTCCCTGCAAATATCTAATTACACGTGTTCTTTGCCTCTTGTTGCCTTTTCTGTATTTGTGGTTCTAATGACCACTCAACTCAGTGATGTTTCATGAGACATTTTAAACTATATTACATTTTTTAAGTCTCATTCCAGTGGAGGGAAGTCTCCTGGGCTCTTGGCTTCTTTAAGGTTGTGTCGGCTCAACTCTATAGGAAACCAGTCTGGAGTTGGTTTCCTTTTCTTCTCAGTCGCTTTGTTTTGCTGTGATAACTTCCTTGAATTCCTTTTTATTTTATAACTTCTAAGTTTTTACTGAGTGCCTTGGTTAGGATTTCACTGCTGTGCCAGGCAGTGGTGGTGCATGCCTTTGATCCCAGCACTTGGGAGCCAGAGGCAGGCGGATTTCTGAGTTCAAGGCTAGCCTGGTCTACAGAGTGAGTTTCAGGTTAGCCAGGGCTATACAGAGAAATCCTGACTCAAAACACGCTCCCCCTTCCCCAAAAAAAGGATTTTACTGCTGTGAACAGACACCATGACCAAGGCAAGTCTTATAACGTACAACATTTAATTGGGGCTGGCTTACAGGTTCAGAGGTTCAGTCCATTATCATCAAGGTAGGAGCATGACAGCACCCAGGCAGGCATGGTGCAGGAGGAGCTGAGAGTTCTACATCTTCATCTAAAGGCTGCTAGCAGAATATTGGTTTCTAGGTGGCTAGAATGAGGATCTTAAAGCCCACACCCACAGTGACACACCTGCTCCAACAGGGCCACTCCCTGGGCCGAGCATATACAAACTATCATACTGAGATATTTCCAAAAATTAAAGAGGGTTTATAATCTCTCTTGATGAGTACTTGCACTAATGTATTTTTAGTCTTTTTAGAGAGTTCACTGTCGGCTTTATTTCATTGGGAACAACCACTGATTGTTTCCCATTGCTTGTGTTGTGATTTCCCTGATTCTTGGTAGGTCTATTTGCTTTATGCTCTGTCACAGCTATTTTGGATATATTTATCCACCTAGAGCCCCATTCACTCTTCATCTTGGGAGTGGGCACTACCTCTGTTAAGTTATAACAGAACTGGCTCCTGTCACCCCAGCATCGAAAGTAGAATACTGAGTCACAGACCACAGACTTAGTGGGATTTCAGCTTTCCTGGACACGTTCTCAATGCAGGGCCTTACTCTACCACCCGACCTTGTCTCGGAGTTCTAAAATCACCTCCGCGTTTGGCTTCAGAGCTGCCAGGAAGAGAAACGGCAGAAATTGATTCCTACTGTATTGCTATCGAAAGGTGAGCACAGAATCTCAGCTTCCTGCTAGCTCCAAGGGGGAGAGCACGTGGATATGCTCGATGCTCTGGGTGCTCACTCAGCCTTGAAGACTCAGCGTTTGGGTGTGTAGGCGGGGCGGGGACTCTGGTCCTCACTGAAATGGACTGGAAGGGTGAGGGAGGTGAAAACGGGGCCGGCCACCAGCAGCCCACCACACTCTTCTGTCCGGTTGAGGTCAGGTCCAGCGAAGGCTCCGCTACCCCAGGCTCCACATGTGGGTGATGTCAGAGGCAGGGTGCACCAACTCTCCTCGCGCATCTTCTCTGACCATTTAAAGCAGAGATTTCACCTCTGTATCCTGCTGCAGGAAGATAGTGAAACTAAACAGCTCTAACCTTTCCTAGTGACTTATCAGTCGTGTGATCGCTGTGGGTGCGGATGGTGGCTCAGCTTCCCCCACAAAACGCCACTGACGCTGCCCTAACAGATCTGGGAGTTTTCACACTCACTAGGCAGCAGGTGAGAGAGCATTTGTGCACTTCGCGATTATGTCAGCACCACTTCACTACAGGCGAGAGGATGGAGAGTTAATTGTGTTCAGTCCTACAGACCCCGCGAAGGAATCAGAGCATACTGCCTCATTTGAATAGAGAGTGAGGATTTTACAAGATAAACTCCCTACAAACCCCACTGGAACCCAGGAGAAAGTTTTGTATGGGTTTCATATGTGTTTTGCTAGAAAGCAGTGGGGTGATGTCTAAGGATTTCTATTGCCTTTCCAGTCCTTCGGCC
Organism: Grammomys surdaster; assembly: GCF_004785775.1. Taxonomy (NCBI): domain Eukaryota; kingdom Metazoa; phylum Chordata; class Mammalia; order Rodentia; family Muridae; genus Grammomys; species Grammomys surdaster. Next base: position 8,103,327 of record NW_021604656.1, read on the forward strand.
AGGGAAAAGCAATTTACCTGAGCTTGCTGGCCGGACGGTTGAAAGCCTATAGAGCTCCTGCCCGATAGATTTGGAAAGTGATGACGGAGCCCCAGAGACCGGCCACTTGTTCTTCAAATCTCAAGGATCCCGGATCTGCTCTTCTCAGCTTCACAAACCTTTCTTTGCTGTACAGTGCCTTTGTTCTTCAGATGGGTTGTGGAGAACCTAAGAGAAATAGGCTAAAGTATCAGAGAAGAACCAGGAACCTCAGGCCAAGAAGTGTCACCTCTTCATTCAGATAGACTCAACACACACCTACTTACCCATTCTTCTCAATCATTTTTTTTTTTAAGAAGGCGACTATATTTTAATAAAGGTAGCTCTTAGTTAGAAATGATACAACAACTGAAAATGTATGCATAAAACATTGGTGTTTCCAATATCATAAAATAAGCAATGATAGAGAGAAAACTTTAAATAGGGCCTGGTATAATAATAGTCAATGATTTCAATACTCAAATTTTATCTCTAGATAGGATTCCAAAAGTAGAAGTGAAAAAAGCAGCAAAAACTCCCACAGAATTAAATTACCTATAGATCAACTGAATATATATAATATATTATATATATTATATATATTGCATATAATATATATAATATAATATAATATAATATAATATATATATTATAACTGAATATATATAATATAATCAACAGCTATATAAAGAACATCCCATCCAGAAGATACAGAATAAAATTTTTTTTATGTGATCAAATAGCTTCTTCTTCAAAAGAGGCCACATTTTAGGCAATTACTAAGCCTTACCAATTAGAAGAAAACCAAAATATTTTATTGTTTCCAATCAGTATATACTTCAATAAAATTTAAAACCAACGTCAGGAAAATGTCCAGAAACTACACAAGTTCATGGAGAGTAAAAAAATGTGTTCTTGAAAATTAGTTAGTTGTTGAGGAAATTAAGGAGAAATTTTAAAGTTTCTAGAATGAAAATTAAGAATGGCTTGCCAGAACATTGGGATACAACTGAGTTAGTTTTCTTCAAGATTCTTTTTTTTTTTAATAATTTATTTTTTTTCAAATCGTAATTCATTCACACAAGGGTTATAAACACAGAAAGGCAGGACATGGGGAAGGGAATGACACTGGAGTGTGGGAGTTCAGGGGGAATACAGATATCTTTCAGAACCAGGTATCAGCTGGGTGAGGGTTCAGGGGACAGGTCACTATGACTCTGCCTATGACTCACTTGTCCTTATCTAAGTTGGTATTGTCTGCCAAGGCTAGAAGGAGTATCAAAAGTTTCAACCAGAGCTCCCAAAGTCTAAACCGCCAGCGAGAGAGCATAAAGGGAGGGACCCATGTCTCCACCTATACAGGTAATTGAGGGTGACCATGTCAGACATCAGTGGAAGTGGAGGGCCATAGTCTCCGAAAGTTTGGATTCCCTACTGTGTGGGAATTCGAGAGCAGGGAGATGGGACTGGGAGGATGTTTGGAGCACACCCTCATAAAAATAGGAGGAGGGGGTATGGGATAAGGGATTTTGGGGGAGAATGGGAGAGGAGATAACATTGAAAGGTAAATACGTATAACATCCAATTTTAAAAAAACACAGATAAAGGGTCTAAAAAAAGAGAGGGAGAGAGTTTACTTATTTTAAATTATTTTCAAAAGTTTCTAGGAGTTGCTAATTGGCTAAGATCCTATTTTAAGCTCTCCACAAAAGAATTTAAGTCTCTGTTCAATATTCTCAAGAGAGATGTAAATCCTAATTTTCCTCAACAATTAATTGACAAAAGAGAGGTAATCTCACAAAAAGTAGAAGAAGCTATTACTAATCGATATATTATATAGTCTGATTAGTTGTCAGCAGTGCTATAACAGTCCTTTGACAAAAGATTATTAATATAGATTTATATATCCTTAAAGAGGGTTTTCATGACTCTCTGAGTGTGGAAGGAGCAATTGTTGGCGCTTCTGCCCTGATTTTACAAGAACTCTGAAAAATTGGCTTTAAAAACAAAAGAGGGGGAACGGTACCCCCTCAGAAGGAGTCCCCCTGAAATACTCTCCATCATGCCTTGTTCACTTTTATCTCTCTAAAGCTGAAAGCTCATGGCAAATCTGCTGCTGACTGCCTCCGGCACCACCGAGACCAACAAAACTTTGCCACAGATATGGGGAAGGACCCTCTTACCCTTAAAGGGAATGGCCCAGACCCAGTTCCCTTATGGGGCCGAGGATTGATATGCCTGCCTGATACCACAGAAGGCACAGCTAACCGGCTACCAAAAAGATTAATGAAAAAAATAGATACCCCCACAAAGCCAGGCCCAACCATAAATACGATGAATAACAATTTATATCCAGGGAAGAGAAATCTCCCTGAGAATTCCCTTCTTTTTCCTTTTCAGGTAAAAATGAATCACCCGTGATGTCTGCTGTTAGAAGTTCTAATCCAGATGCTGGCCTCTGAACTTATACTACTCAGACCTTTGAAGGGCCACTGACAAGAACATCAAACAGCTAGAGATTGACATCACTAATCTGAAGAAATCCCTCGTTTCACTGTCTGAAGAGACCTCCTAAAATCGCAAAGATCCTTTTTGGACTCGATTTACTCAATCTTTTTTTTTTAATTGGATATTTTATTTATTTACATTTCAGATGTCATCCCCTTTCCCCAATCCCCCCAATAAACCTTCTATCCCATTCCCCCTCCTCCTTTTTGCTTTTATGTCATTTTAATTACATACAAATATTAAGGTCAGCTTTAGGTTGAGGAACTAGCAATACAATAGCTGCAAATAGTCAAGGAACAAGCAAGACAATAAACACAAATAGTCAAAGAACAAGCAAGGCAATAAACAAAGTCACATGACCACTCCTGCGATCTTCTTAATCTTAATTCCAAGACTTCATGGTTTTGGGGTTTTTGTTTTTGCTTTTTTGTGGTTTCTTTGTTTTGTTTGGTTTGGTTTGGTTTGGTGGGTTTTTTGTTTTTGTTTGCCTGGTTTTGTACCATCTATTCCAACACTGACTATATGCAAGTTTTTTTTTTTTTAAATAAATGAGCTTTATGCCAGGTGGTGGTGGTGCAAGCCTTTAATCCCAGCACTTGGGAGGCAGAGGCAGGCGGATTTCTGAGTTCAAAAAATAAATGTTATTAATACCATCACCATGGTTAATTTCTGGTTGCAGCATGATATCACTGGCCATCCAACTGTAAAGGGCTGTGTACAAAGTGACCATAGGAGCCCATGGGATTTCACTCCATGACAGTGCTATCAAGTGTCCGGTCACTTGACGGACTCCTCTACTGCTTATTTATTATTATTATTATTATATTATTAGGTTTTTAATGGGGAGTTTTGTTTTTACATGTTAACTTTGTTTTGAATATATATATATATATATATATATATATATATATATATATATATTAAACATATAAAAATGCATATGCAATCTAATGTAGTAGCCTGGGCTGACTTTGAACCTGCTGTGTCAGAAGAGTCTGAACTTGAGTATCTGTTCCCTCCTGCCTTCACTTCCCAAGTGCGGGAATTACAGAAGGCCACTACCACCCCCTGAACGGTGTTTCATTGTTTTTTGAAGAAACTTCACAAAGTGATTGGCGTTTAATAATCTTGGTAGAAAGTAGCAACCGTCCTTTTGTGTCAGTGTTCAAAGAAATGTGTTGGCAGCATCCTCACTTCAGGACGGGACCTACATCTGTCGGGTTAACACTTTACTAAGCTGTTTGGAAGAGAAGATGAGATGTCGGAGTCCGTTGCTATGTGTGGGTTGCTGCCGCATATGAGGGGTGTGGCGGGGACCAATCAGCTTTCACATTGTTCTGACTGGGAGACTGTAAGCTGGGTCCATAGCTTAACTCTTGGACAGTAAAGAGATGTTGAACGAGGGTTGAGGGAAAACAGAAAATGAGAATGGAGACACTCATATCGGGAAAGTGATCAGTGAGTGAAGACAAAATGAAGCATTTTCTCTCGGGATTTGCATGTGGACTCTAAGTACTCTTCCGTGGTTTCCCACGCAGTGTCCAGCAACACTAGTGCAGGCGCAGATGTCTCTGTGCCTTTACTGGTTTGTAAGAGGATGAAAAGGGTCGCTCTGCTTCTGGTTCACCTCGGAGAGCCTGAGGTTGAAGCTGCTGAACCCAAGTTTTGCAGAGTTCTGATAACATCACTTTCTTCTCTCGTTTTAGAAGCTTATCTTTTGTTCATTTTATTGGATTTTAATGATGGTGTGTAGTTTGTCACCTTCCACCGCAGTGCCTCTGAGCACAGCTGTGCTGTGTGTAGTTGACGAACAACATTGTTGCTGTGAGCCGTAGTTAATATCGAGGAGACGCTGTTTTGTTAAATACTGTGTGTATCTGTCAGAATGTTTGTGTGTGTGTCTGTGTGTGTTTATGTGTGTGTGCCTGTGTCCCTGTGTCTCTATATCAATGTGTGTCTCTGTCTCTGTGTGTCTGTGTCTGTGTCTTTGTGTCTCTTTGTGTGTGTGTGTGTGTGTGTGTGTATGTGTGTGTGTATGTGTGTCTGTCTGTGTGCCAGGGCACACATGCCAAGTCAAAGGGCAGCTCTCTGGAGCTGGTTCTCTTCTTCCCTGTGCACTGATCTCAGGTTGTCAGGCTTGTCCACTTTTAGCCACTGAGCCATCTCCCTGGTCCAGGGACATGATTTTGACTCTATCTTCAGAGTGTGCTGGCTGTCTCCTACCACTACGATAGTCACTATCTTCTCTTCCTTCCTTTCTCTTGCACTTGACTGGGTGAATGTCCTACGTCTGAGCCATATCCTGGGCAATCCAACTATTTCTCTTAGGTGGTTCTTTACCACCATCTCCTCTCTGATCTCGCTTCTCTGGCTCCAGACAAACTGTAATCTCTACACAGCATCCAGGGAAAGCCTGTTAAACACAGTAAGATCATGATCTCATAAGCCTCCGTGCCAGCATGCTCTGCAGCGATGGGTTTGCCCAATCACTGATGCAAAGAATTGGGGACGAAGAAGCATCCCGTTTGTAGGGTACACAGGCAGGTGTTACTCCTATGTTATCCCTTAACGATGACCGCAGACTACTTAAGAAAGAAGAGGGTTTTTATCTTGGCTCATGGTTCCAGAGGTTTCTCCCCATTGTGGTGTAAACAGCTCAGCCCACTGTGGTAGGGATTTATCCTACTCGTTGCTAATGAAAAAGAAATACACAGTATCAGTTGAGTTTTATCATGGCTCCCAAAATATCTCTGAAGAGTTATTCCTTGTATATACCCACATCTCAATGTCAAAAATCTATGATTTGTCCTGAGTGTGAATCATGCCTTATTGTTGGTCCTGCAAGTGGCTAGGCACACACATAGTGTCTTTCAGAGCCATTGAGAATGAGACACTGTCCTCACTGTTTGGTTCCAACACAGGGTGAATGGAGGAAAGTTTGCAAGTAGAGAGCTTCTTAGCTACACTGATCCTACACCCAGGCTCAGCCCATCAAGCAAGGCCCAGCTGCCTTCAGAGTTACAGAGCCACCAGGCTGCTCTCTACGCGGATCTCTTCCACACTGGCTATGCATGGTCTGTCGTCCACTTCCTCTCTATCAGTAACAACAAATGTACAAAGGAAAGGGAACTCCTGTCATTGACTGTGTCTGCTCTGTTGATGCCTCTGGGTCCCCTGACTCCTACATCCAAGCCTGGCTTTTCTTCCAGAGAGAGGTCTCTTGGATATGACGTCTCTTGGAGCCAGAGTTAAGGAAAAACAGCAGCATGCTCTTCTTGCTGCTGCCCCACTCAGATACTTTGTATCCACCAGTGGCCCTGGCACTGCTCCTGGGAGCCTTAGCTTCACACTGGCTGTTCTATGAATCTCTTTGTTGGCTTGTCAACAACCACTTTCCAGAAGCTAGACTGGGTGTTCGGATGTTGCCGACAACCTAAACTATTTTTATGGCCTCTTCTGAAGTCAAGAGGATGGCTTTCCTTCCGGGGTGTCCCAAGTGGTAATCCACAGCGCTCTACCTCACTGCTGGCTCTGTGGAGGGAGGAACCTGTGGAGGGAGGAGGCCAGAATGTGAATTAATACACACTTCTTTTCATCAACAAAGAATTCTTTTGATTTTCAGCTGAGCTATATAGGTACATAGTTATGTGGTAAACTACATTCCTGCATGGAGTTCTTAGTCTGAGAACAAGGGCCAGTGGGTCCCAGAAAAGTGACATTGGGCTGAATCCTGCTGGAGGCGATGAAGGGGCTACTTGCCCACTTTGACTGTTTAAGGGAAGGCCTAGCGAATGGAAAGAGGAAACTTGCCTGCATCAGAAAGACGCTTCAAGTCTGCATGAAATAAACCATTTTCTTTTTAATCATAAGGGAGTAATTTTTCCCTCTTAACCATCAGTGTTGCTGCTTTGAAGTCAGAGCCTGTGCTAGAGCAATTTGCACAGAATTCTACTCTAGGAAACTGGCTAATCACTCACAGGGCTGGCCTGCTTCTAATGCAGCAGGGCCGTGTTGCCTGGAGAGAATCATATGCTGAAGACAACTTTACAAAATAACTGAATAGAAGACTAATAAGAATTCAGGCAGAAGCATGAGCCAGCTTTCCTGCCTCTGTTGTTCCTACGAGCAGGCTTGGGTGTATCTGAGAATGCTTTTACAGTTGGGACCCTTTGGTTGAAAGGAGTATGCTTCTATTTACAGGATCTGTCTGGTGAAGTCTCAGCAATGTCTTGTCAGGTACATCAAGGCATACACTCACAAAAGACCGGAATCTTGTTTGGTGGTGGTGGTGGTGGTGGTGTTTTTATGGTTTTTTGTTTTGTTTTTTTGTTTTGTTTTGTTTTGGGGGTTGTTTTGTTTTGTTTTGGGGGGAGGGTTTTCTTTGTTTTGTTTTGGTTTTTTGGTTCTTTGGGTTTTTTGTTTTTTTGTTTTTGTAAAAATGAAACCAGAGATGGTTTAAATCAAATCAGCTTGCTTTTATATGTGTATTCTAAAATGCAAATACACTAGGGCCAGTGAGATGGCTCACTCTAAAGTGCGTCCATGCAAGCGTCGAGACCTGAGTTCGGATCCCCAGAATGCTGTGAAAAGCCAGTTTGATAGACACTTGTAATCCCAGGAAAGGTAAGATGGGAGGCAGAGACAGGGGATCACTAGATGCTCACTGGCAGCTAACCACAATCCACCTGGTAACATTCTGGGCCAATGGAAGACTCTGTCTTAAACAAAACTGGGAAGGTCCCTGAACATTGATTTAATTAAATCAGAGATCTTTAGTTGACAGTTGGCAGGGTCCATAACACTGTGTGGGGTGCACACATGTGAACAAAGAGATTAAATTCATCATCATGATTAGAAATGCAGATAAAAATCCAGAAGAGAAAAATTTGACCATCAGAACAAGACAGACATTATATATAAACACCCAAAATTCATTTTCTTCAAAGCCTGCAAATGAAGGTGTCAACTTGTTTGCTTTTTCCGGTGAGAGTTTCCTTTAAGCTGTTTCGAACAGTCCAGCAGCAAGGAGCATGTGCTTAAAACAAGGCCAGCAGCAGTGGCACTGTGGGTTATTCCTCAGTGCCTCTGCTCCTTCAAGTGTTTCATTAAAGCCCTGCTAACTAATTGAGACTAAAAAGCACCATGGCGTAGGTCAAAGGAGATTATCCACAGGCTCCGTGTGGACCCAGAGACATGGAGTTCCGCTGTGTGGCCGTCAGGGCTGTCTCTCACGTGGGAAGGTGCTCACTTTCCAGATGCCCTGGATACATTGTATTTCATGATATAACTGCCTTATGAACCACAAAGGATAGACATGAAAGACGAACTATCCGGGTCTAGTGAAAGGGCTCAGCAGGTGAAGGCATTTGCCACCAAGCCTGACAACCCAAGCTGACCTTGGTCCCACAGGGAGGATGGAGAGAACCAGCTCTCACAAGTTGTCCTCTGGAATCCACCTGTGTGCTATGGCACATGCATGTTCACACACACAGGATACTAACTAATGAATTAATCTTTGGCTCTATTCCCCACTCCAAACCCCCTGTATTATGAATCAGAAGCTGCATTTTATAAGATACCTGGGTGTTTTGCAAGCATGCTGCATTCTGAGAAGCCTGCCCTGGGAGAAGACTCCAGTATGTGAGAGCCAACAAGAGGAGAGTAATCATGAGTCTGTTTCTGTGAGGCGCTCCCCGTTCCCTCTCATGTGCTAGTAGAGTATTCCTGTGGGGAGAAGGGGGTGCATCTGTGGGTGTGTGCACCAATGGGCCTGTGGAGGTCAGAGGTCATGTCCACTGGCAATGCTCAGGGAACTTCCCAGTTTTGTTTAAGACAGAGTCTTCCGTTGGCCCAGAATGTTACCAGGTGGATTGTGGTTAGCTGCCAGTGAGCATCTAGTGATCCCCTGTCTCTGCCTCCCATCTTACCTTTCCTGGGATTACAAGTGTCTATCAAACTGGCTTTTCACAGCATTCTGGGGATCCGAACTCAGGTCTCGACGCTTGCATGGACGCACTTTAGAGTGAGCCATCTCACTGGCCCTAGTGTATTTGCATTTTAGAATATACATATAAAAGCAAACTGCATAGACTCACCATTTCTGCGTTGTTCCAGACCTTTTGTTTTAGGCACATGTCTCTGAAGACTTATGTTTTCACATAACGGGCATCAGTATTCATTAAAGGCTGCATAGCCATCCTCCAAAGAGTCGTGGGGTTTTTTTTTTCTACTGATGGAGTGTCCGATCATTCCTCTTCCTCAATACTATGATTAAGACTACAATGAAAATGTTGGGTAGATAGATCTCAGGAAAAGAAGTTCCTCACATGGTGTCTACATTTAAATCTTTAGTAATGCCTCCAAACTCACCCTGCAGTCTAGGACAATTGGTAATCCCCTAAACAGTGACTGAGAATATTCATTCTTCTGCCCTCCCCAATATTCTGTAAAATGTGCCTAACTGGTGGCCAGAGACATTTGTTATGTAATTGGCCCATCCTCTGTTAGGAATCGGGCTTTGTGACGTGTTTATCCTGTGAGGGCTTCTTCAGTTCAGTGCCTCCATCCCAGTGGACCATTTTCTTTCTCCCACAGCCCCATAGGCCAATGGTCTCTGCCAGGTGTCGTTACCTTAGTAATAAATAGTACTTTAGAGGCTAGAGAGACAGCCCAGTGGTTAGGGGCACTAGTTTGATTCCCCAGCACCCATGTGGCAGTTCAAACCATCTGTAACTCCAGTTCCAAGGAATCTGACACCTTCTGCTGGTGCAGAGTCATAAGTGTAAGCAAAACACCCACACACTTAATTATGAGAGGACTCTCACACGATAGCCTCATAGTCTGAGGGAGTTTTGACTGGACTGTAATTTCAGGACATTTTCCTTCACTTGGTGACAGTAGAGAAGTTACAAACTAGGGGACCGGCAGCACTCAACCCTGCTCAGTGCAAAAGGCATCTAGATCTGGCCTTGAGAGCTCACAACATGATGGTCATCAATCTCCATGGATTCATTTGTCAGGTTCTGAGGACATCTTCCCTTTCTTTCAGTGAGGCCAAACGCTTTCTACACAGCACAGATCCCACGCCCACAGAGAGATGGGAGGATGGGGCCTTCTCTACTCTGGTCCCTATTTCAGACAATTCACTTGTCAGGGCTGTTATAGAGATGTGTAAAATAAATCAGAATTCAAAGGGAGACGACTGACAGAAAGTAAGGGGAAATTGAATGTTCTGAACTGAGTGGGGAAAGGCTTGGCACACAGCTAGAGAAGTCACTCACAAATGTAGTCTGAGTGTCCTCCGGTGAATCGGGGAACCATGATGAGAACAAGTTCTCATTTATCCGTACAACCAAAGAATGCCAGAGACATACGTCAAGCACAGCCCTGACAACATGACGCTTCACGGATCATAAGGATTGCATCTCCAGAGAAAACAGACAAGAAGCCTATACTGAGGTGGTCCTTCCACAGCAGACAAATTTGAAATGAAAAAATGGACATAATACTTTCTAAAGTAAGGGGAGTTTTAAAGAATCTACCCATACAGGCATGCAGTGATAAGCAAGGTGCCTGCAGCTCAGTGCCGACTGGCGTGCATCGTTTAAGCAGCACGCACAAGCGTGGGGGACAGGGGATGAAGGGAAATAGAGTAGACAGAATCCTCGGAAGAAGGTTGCTCCCAGCACCATTGTCTGTAGGTGCAAGTAGAATTCGAACCTGTTCTCAGAGATGATCCTGCAACTCTCGGGTGCAACTCTGCTATTTATATGGAAGTGCTGGCGGGAACACATCCGGTTGGCATGGGTGAGCGATGTGAGGGCAAGAGGCACCACAGGCCACAGTTGGCAAAGCGAGCTTGTACACAGAGAGAAAAACGGAGACAATTTCCCCTTCTGACTGGAGGTAATTCCGATCTCCTTTCTCGTTCATCACGCAGGCGTGTGAGTGACTGATTGGTCAGCTCCTGTCACCTGACCGTGGGGCTACACTCGGAAGACTAGACCGTCTAGACAGTCATGGGTGGTGAATGAGGAAGTCACACTCTGTTCTTTCCCTTTTCTATCTCTGGGCCCCAGCAGTAAGCTTTTCCATAACCATAAGGCAAGCTCAAGGCTACTGGGATGCAGTGAAGGACCAGGGTGCTGTACTAGGACCAGCTCAAAGCTAGGCATTACAGTGACTGGCCTGGTCCTGATAAGATACAATAAATGAGAAACAGGTGCAGGCTTAGACCTCACACTCTTTCTGTCACTCATCATGGTTCCCCGATTCACCCGAGGACACTCAGACTACATTTGTGAGTGACTTCTCTAGCTGTGTGCCAAGCCTTTCAGCACTCAGTTCAGAACATTCAATTTCCCCTTACTTTCTGTCAGTCGTCTCCCTTTGAATTCTGATTTATTTTACACATCTCTATAAACTGTCTTAATTGTCTGAAATAGGGACCAGAGTAGAGAAGGCCCCATCCTCCCGTCTCTCTGTGGTCGTGGGATCTGTGCTGTGTAGAAAGCATTTGGCCTCACTGAAAGGGAAGATGTCCTCAGAACCTGAAAAATGAATCCATGGAGATTGATGACCATCATGTTGTGAGCTCTCATGGGCAGATCTAGATGCCTTTTTCACTGAGCAGGGTTGAGTGCTGCCGGTCCCCTCATTTATAAGTCCTTTACTGTCACCAAGTGAAGGAAAATGTCCTGAAAGTGAAGAAACTTCTGTTTCTTGGAAGTAACAAAGGTCTAGCTCAATTCCCAGAGTGAGGTCCCCAGAACAAAGGGCTTGATGTTACCTGAACACCGGGGACCTGAGAACCCATGGACTGGACTCCAGAAACTGAGAGCATTTTCCCATGAACCACTCTACTTGCTCAAAGCTTTTATTGAGGTGGGAACAGCTGTCTCTTATTTATAGATTTATCTCTTATTTATACACTGTCATCACACAGATTTATCTGCTTCTCAGGCAAATTCCGTGAAAAGGTTTACAGAAGCATGATTTGGAGCATTGCGGCCTTCTTGGCCGTAATAACTAATGGGAGCCTGATTTTGCTTAAATTTTTCCTAAATTTGTAAATCATCCATCTCTAAAACAGCCAAGTGAGATATTTATAGTGTAAGGAAACTAGCCACAGAACAGATTTCTAAAATCTGCAGTTTGCATCAGCATGCAGTAGAAAGAAGAAGAAAAAAGTAAAGCCTCGTATGTTGCCCAAGAGAAAAAGGAAGAAATGAAAGAAAGGGCAGAGAACATCTGAAAATGAGATGTCTGAGGTAGTCAAGCTTGGAATCACAGAAACCCAGACCGCCTGTTCAAGTCAAAATGGTAGCAATGGCTGTCGGCCAACAATGGCTGAAGGAAGGGTTTAGATATATGTATTCCCTACTGATGTGGGAGGGAAACACGGTGATGGGGTTCCCACCCCATCAGACCTCGAGGAACACTTTTTATATTTGATATTCAGTAGCTCGGCTCATGGATGAATCTTCAACGTTACAGCCAATGCTCAGAACATAGCTGTGACAAGCATCTGTCTCAGTGGTCCCGGCCTACAAGGAGCCACTTAATTGCATTTAAAAGCAAAGAGAGAACATGGAGTTAGGTCCAGAAGTCACCTAGAAGAAATCCAGACTCAGGACTGCTTGCTTGTGATTTATTTCTATTGTGCAGTTCCCAGTGCTGCTAAAATAATGTCAAGGACATAATGAGGGCTCTAATAAGATGTCAATAGTGGTCCTGATGCTGAGCTGGTGCCTGAAGTAATGAGACATCAGGGAAAAGCACATCATGTGCTCTCTTGCACCGTTAAAGTGACTCTGGGCAAATGGAGACTTCACTAAGACTTCTCTCAGATGCACCAGGCGGTTGTTCTTGGGCTAAAAGCTCTCCAGTTATCAGAATCAGAACCAAAACTCCTACACCTGAGGAAAGAAGAGAGAGTGCATCAAATCCGGCTTGCAAGCATGTTACCACCAATGCTCACCCACCATTAACAAGGTGGTTATCCAGATGGGAAAGAGGGTTCTGAGTGCATATCGAGCAGACAGTCAGTCATAAAGGACAAAGTGCTCGCAGACTCTACTCCATCCCTAACTAAATCCCCAAGCGGAACTCTTTGCATTCCATCACCAGGCTTTTCCTGGTACTGTCTACATCTAATTATGTCCTTAAAAGCCACTTTGGGGACCTAAACTACAGGTCTGTGTGTGGACCTCTTTAGTGTGTGTTCCCATTGCTTTCCAATCCTTTGTCCTGAGCTATGACAAAAAAAAACCAAATTGACATTTTAAAGCTATCTCAAAATGCACCCTTTTCTAGGTCATTTGTTTCCATTTGCTGGGAACTTGCATTGAGGGGCAATGTCCCACCATTCCACGTATGTCTGAGACAGTGGAGAAAGTCCCAGTGGTGTGGGTTGTGGACCTCCATATACGTTTACCGAGTGTGAGTTCACTCTACCCGTTCCCTCATCAGCTATGTAAAGAGAAAATTCTCCCTGACCCTTCCAAACAGCTGAAACTGTTTGTATTTAGTTATTGTCTTCTCTTCTGTAAGCAAATAAAACAGTGAAGTAACCCATAGAGGACGCTGGATCCCCGAAAAGTCAGAAGGATTGGAAAGGAAAAGCTTGCAAGATGGAAAACTAAATTTGATGTTAGCCTTTACAGCACCCTTGGGTGCTCCCTTAAGCACCCCTCCTTTAACCACCACCACCACCTTGGCCCAGCCTGTTTTCAAAACATTAAGAGACACATACGTGCATGTTCAGATATCTGGCAAATAATAGGATCACAGCTTCAGTGAGATTTTAGATTATAAATTCCATCCACTTTCCAAGCAGAAAGGAGAGGACTTGTGACTATTCTTCAAGTTTTGAGGGTAACATGGAAGATGAGATTATTTTTTTACACTGACCTACAAAGCTCATGCTGGTTTTGTGGCCCCTACATCTTTAATTAATAAGCTGTCAACCCTCCAGAGATACATGAAGAAATTTCATAGGCCAGAGGGAAGGAATACATAGAAAGTCACTGGAGTAATCGTAAGGCAGGGCATCTGAGGGGAATTCGCTCTAATCCTGGTGACAAGATGGATTGCCTCAGCTTGTCATGATCGGCTTAGGAACAGGCTCCTGAAATCACCATAAACCACTTTCTGAGGATACAGGGCTCCAAAGTTTGGGTGCTGTTGGATGAGGCACACTGGGAGCCGATTGCTTTGACTCTAGGAACAGCTAAAAAAAAATCAAATAAAACAAAACAAACAATGAAACATGGATACTGCCCAGTAGAAATGTAGGCAGAGTTTACTGTATTTGATTTTTCCAGGGAAAGTTGAGAATGCTAATTTTTTACATGCAGTGTCTATGGCAGGGATGGTCAATCCTCACCCTAAGCCCATGAGCTCTGCTGTAATTCTCAGCTTCATTATAGTCAGGCTTAGGGTTGTATAGACATTCTGTATAGTGGACTATGACCCACAAATCCAAGAGAGTTGTGTCGGACAGGTCAGCAGCGTATTAAAGATGTTCTTCCTCTCTAGTATGACCTGGCCGTGGTGGAGACTCCCACCACCTGTCTTCATTTCTCTCCAGCATTCAGAGCCTTTGGCTGACGTGTATAACACCTCACATGTATAACACTTCACATGTATAACACCTCACATGTATAACACTTCACATGTATAACACCTCACATGTAAAACACCTCAAATGTATAACACCTCACATGTATAACACCTCACATGTATAACACTTCACATGTATAACACCACACATGTATAACACCTCACATGTATAACACCTCACATGTATAACACCTCACATGTATAACACCTCACATGTATAACACCTCACATGTATAACACCTCACATGTATAACACTTCACATGTATAACAACACCTCACATGTATAACACCTCACATGTATAACACCACACATGTATAACACTTTTCCCTTTTGAAATTCAGAGTTGCCATGATGGTGTGTGACAGAGCTCGAGAGTGCTTCTTTGATACCACGCTTTAGACATCAACATGAATGTTCAGAAAAAAAAGGCTTATTTTCCATCTGTGTTATTGCTGTGCACGGCCCTATGACCGAGTATTGATACCTGGATGTGAGAGTAAGCTGTGTCCATCATCCTAAAGGTCTAGTCTTGTACTCTGGCTGGTTAACTCTGAGGGCATCCTCGTCTCCCCGCTGTCCTTTGTCCTGCCTCTCACCAGCAGACATTGTGAAGAACTGTATTAGATCACACAGATGAGAAGGGGGCCGTGGCGCTGGCTCTTGACCTCTGACCTCTTGACATACAGTTTCAGTCTTAGATCGCTCTCGCTCAGCCCAAGAGTACACTTCTAACCCGCATAAGCTATGCTTGGGTGTTAAAGCCAAGCTTTAAGGTGTATTGCAGACAATCCAGCCACACGATGCCAAACTGATGGCTGGAACTCCTAGATGACCTCTTATAGACCGGAGCTGATGCTGTGCGAGCCAGCGCGTGATGACCACGAGGAACACAACCTTTGAACCAGATGGGACAGACACTAGATTTTGTCTGTGAGCTTCCTAGCTGTTCTCTGCTAAGGACTCTGGGCTTAGTCATCCTCACTGGAATATTAAGAACAATGAATTCCTGGGTTTTTAAAGTTTAGACAAATCAATGTGTGTAATGTCCTTACTGCTTAGGGGTCACAGACCCTAAACAAGTAGGAGCAGAAGATGGGAGTGGCTTCATCTGGCCATGTTGCATCTGTAGCCTGGGTGGCTTGGTGCTCCTGAAGCAGCCACGGGAAGACAAAAAGCAGCCAGGCCTTGTGAGCAGTGATCACATCCAGTTGCTCATGGCCTGAGCCCTGCAGCACCGTGTGGACAGACAGTATCATCTCACGGTCAGTGAGCAACTGGAAATGCTGTGCTGCTCTCACCGAGATATTCTCTCCGCCCGCCCCATCTCCCATTCCGGGCTGCAGGTGCCGACAGGCTAAGAGGTTCCCTCTGAGAAAAGCTGTGCTGTATGTAGCCTTCCTGAGCCCCAGCTGGTGCTAACAGACCTAAGGATGAGCCAAATGACAAAGTGTATTGGAAACCTTGGGTCCAGCTGCACACCCAGATGTGCACATCACCTGATGCCAAGCCATTCCAAGGGTTTGAGCAACATGTAGTTCCAGGCTTGCTGTTCTGTAGCCAAAGCTTGGATGCCATTCTAGAAGTTAGCAGCTGAGGAACAGGCATGGGAGTTTATTGTTAACTGAAATCCCCCTTTGAGGATTCTCTCCCGGACAGTGGCATCTCTACCATGCCCCACCATGCCCCACCATGCCCCACCATGCCTTACCATGCCCCACCATGCCCCACCATGCCCTACCATGCCCTACCATGCCCTACCATGCTCTACCTGCTGCAGAAAATGGGTAACTAGCTCAGTCTGGGGTTGTGACAGACTAGCAGAGTTGGACTCCACCAGGACCCACTCAACATCCACCTGGAAGAAGGGAGTTAGATTGACCAGCCTAAGTGCAGAGACTCAGGTCTTCCTGTTGAGGCCTTTGAACTATGAAAGTACTGGAGACTTCAGTGAGGGTCAGTGGAGCCATCCCTCAGCCTCACCTCAGTTTGGGTTCTAGGCCCTGCAACCCACCCTTCATTCAGCCCACACTCTCCATCACCTCCTGAGAGGGGTACTCCCTTCCCCATTGCTTTACAACATCCCAGGCACAGTTCTGTCTGTCTGCGAGAGTCAGGATTTGACATAGGCATTACCCACCGCCGAGATCAGCTTCTCTACACACCACAGACTGCAGAAGGTCCTGGTAACCAGCAACCCAGCTTCCCAACGCAACACTGTTCCCATGGGAACAGCAGCAGGTCCTGAGCTCTAACACAGGCTGGCAGGCGATTGGGATGACTTGATTGTCAACTTGATTAGACTGGAAAGCGCCTGGAATATTGATAAAGCACAGCTCTGGACATGTCCTGTAGGTGTTTAGAAGGACAATTAACTAAAATGGGAAGGCTTATCCCACTGGACAGGATGGAGTGGCACAGGGTGGCACCAAAGGGTGAAGAGGGATAAGCCAACAGGACAGGGCTCGCTCTCTCTGTCTCTCTGTCTCTCTGTGTGTCTTTTTGTGTCTTCCTATCTCTTTCTCCCTCCTGTCTCTCTCTTTATCTCTGTCTCTGTGTCTCTCTGTGTGTCTCTCCCTCTCCCTAATTCTCTCTCCCCCCACTCTCTCTCCCTCTCTCTCCTTCTCTCTCTCTCTCCCTCACTGTCTTTTCTGTCTCTCTGTCTTTCTCTGTCTCTTTATCTCTCCCTCTCTGTCTCTCTGTACCTCTCTCTCTCTCTCTCTCTCCCTCCCTCCCTCCCTCTCTCTCTCTCTCTCTCTCTCTCTCTCTCTCTCTCTCTCTCTCTCCTTTCTGGCTACTGTGAAGACAGCATCTCCGTCCAGCACACCATCCCCACCACAACAGGCTGAGACAAGGACACAGAATACATTTTCCCATGTAGGTCATTTCACTGAGGTGTCTGGTCATAGCAATAACAAGCTCTGACCATTGGAGTGGCCACCACACTTAAGGCCTGTTCACAGCAGTGTATGAAAACCAAGCATCTAAGATATTTTAGAGTACACTGGGGGCAGGGGTTAAAAATGCAAGAGAGAATGTCAAGTCTTCCCTTTTACTTCCCCCTAACATGTTCCTCCTCTGCCCTGTAATAAGGACAGGTATGAGAGAAACATGAATGGTATCTACTGTAGCTTGTTCCCTCAGGGCCAGGCCTGGTACCTTCCCCAAACCCAGCTGCACTCACATATGCAGAGGCAAGGTCTCAGTCTCAGGAAGAGGCAAGGCTCTCAGCTGGGTTAAGCAAACCCCGCTGCTCCTCTGCACAAGGACATCTCCTTTCATGTGGCTGTTCTGCATTTAAGGGATAAAAGTTTAATTTTAAGGAAATATTAGCAGTCGTTGTGGTTTTTACATAATGGCCAAATGTCGTCAGAAGAAAGAACTTGTCAGAAACTAGGACTGCAGAGCTCAGGGGCCTGCAGAGCTCCAGCTCAGGGGCCTGCAGAGCTCCATGGCCGTTCTCTTTGAGGACAAGTCACAGAACACAGCTAATCTCTGGGCCTTTGTCACTCAGCAGCCCACCTCTCCAAAGCTGCCACCTTCCTGCTTGGGCAGAGACACTAACATCTGCCTTGGTTTCTAATGTTCTTTTGGGGTGAGCATCAAGGTTCTGCACAATTCCTGGTGAAGGCTGCTTGCACCCAGTTACTATAAATAGTATTATTGTCCAAATGTCATCCTCTGCCCACACCCATGGCCACAATACCAGTGTCGCCCAACTCATGACTGCAGAGCCTCCCAAGGGCTCTACACAGTGATCTATGTAGACAGAGTCCACATTTGAAGGAGCTTTTCACACTGTAATTGGTTACATTTTACAGCAAGCAAGGGAAATGGTCATATGCATATCCCAAGGAAACATCAAAACAAGGGGGCAAATACCCTGAGACGGGAGCATGTTAGTGCTTTCTGAGAAACAGGAAGAAGACTGGGCAGGTAGGCTGGTGTGAGCAAGGGTCACAGGAAAGAGGGGAGAGAGATCACCAGAATGCTAGGTGCCTTGCCTGTGCCTGGAATATTCCCCAAAGGCCATGTTGAAGACTTAGTCCCCAGCTCTGTGAAACTGAGGTAGTGGGATCTTTAAGAGATTAGATATCTAGGGTGTGTCCCTCAAGAGAATGGGGTCCCCTTCACCTCCTTGCTCTCCATTTTACCTACCCACCAGGGTGTGGGTGGTGTCTAGCTCTGTCAGAAGCTTCCACTGTGATGGGCTACTTTATCAAAATGATGGACACAAATGATCGCATTAACACGTAAAACCTGGCACCACAGTAACTCTTCCCCTTATGCTGACTGTTCCAGGCATTTCTTTGAGGAAAGCTGGCTAACATGACAGCTGCCAGGTTCTGGAGGGTGTGCAGCCCAGAGGAGCTGAGCTGAGGAGCCATGCAGCTGATTCCAGCAAGTAACAGGATCTCGCTGACAGTGTCTCGAATAAGCTCCAGGGCATGATGGTGTGGTCAGGAAAGGGTTGATTAAGCAGATCAGGACTGCTCAATTTATACAAAGGCTAGAAGGTGATATTACCAGCTCCTCCCAACACACCACACACACACAGCACCACACACCACACACACACACATGCATGCACATGTGCACACACATGCAAAGGCACACACACTCACAGATACACCCATACACACATGCACGTGTACACAGCCATATACACACATACACATCAATGCATACACATGTACACATATGTAAACATGTGCACCCATGCACATGCACACCTGTACACTCACATTGTAGGAAACAGAACACCAATACATGAAAGAGTCAAGAAAATACTTTAAATGTGCCTCTGTTACCCGGGATGAGACTCCTGAGTTCTTTCGTTTTCTCTCTCTGGCTACATTGATATTGTGTATTAATACACAGAGTACTGACACACAGGGAGTGAACATTCAGCAATTGCTTGCTGCATGGTGCTCACTGCATGGTGCTCCCTGCATGGTGCTCCCTGCATGGTGCTCCCTGCATGGTGCTCCCTGCATGGTGCCTGTCAGATATATGTCCTGTGAATTTTATGCTCAGACACTTGGAGGGGAGCTGCCCCAGGTCATGCTCCTAGCAAAGATGTGTCTATGCCGTGTGCATGAGTGTGAATGGGAGTGTAAGTGTGAGAATATGAGAATGTGTGTGGTCAGTGTGTGTGCACATGCACCTGCTGTGTGTGCTGTATATGTGCTGTATGTGTGCTGTGTGCACAAGTATGTAAATGTGAGTGTAAGTGTGAGAATGTGTGTGCTCAGTGTGTGTATGCCTCCATGTGCAAGCTGTGTGTGTGTGCTGGATGTGTGCTGTGTGTGTGCTGGATGCGCTGTGTGTGTGTGAATGGATGTGTGTGAATGTGAGTGTGGGTGAATATGAGAGTGTGTTCTCAGTGTGTGTGTGTGTATGGGTGCTCTAGTGTATGAGTGAATATGTGTGAATATGAGAATGTGTGTGCTCAGTGTGTGTGTATGAGTGAATGTGTGTGAATGTGAGTGCAAGTGTGTGAATATGAGAATGTGTGTGCTCAGTGTGTGTGTGTATATGTGCTCTAGTGTGTGAGTGAATATGTATGAATATGAGAATGTGTGTGCTGTATGTGTGTGTATGAGTGAATATATGAATGTGAGTGTAAGTGTGTGAATATGAGACTGTGTGTGCTCAGTG
>NW_021604656.1:8123144-8131411 GCF_004785775.1 Grammomys surdaster
GTGTGTGAATGTGAGTGTAAGTGTGTGAATATGAGAATGTGTGTGCTTAGTGTGTTTTTAATGTCCCCTAATCTATCTCAATAATCTTCTAACCTCTACAGGCAACAGAGCATCCTTTGCTCTGCAAGCATCTCAGTGTACTTTTGACAAGCCCAGGAAGCTCTATAAATTAGTGAGGTATGAAGTTAAGCGCTAAAATGGCCTGCAAAGAAAGAGTGTTTTAGAGACGGGGGGGGGGGGGGAAGGAGAGAAGAGGGTAAAGAAAGCTTCAAAATCTGAGCACAGAAGAGACCTAGGAGAGCCCAGCCACTGGCAACCTGGGGCAGAACAGGCTGCTGGCCTCTTTGGAGGGTGTTCTCTCTCATCTCTCCATATAAGGCAGATGTCTGTGCCAAACACTGTCTCTCACGTTATTTCAACCCCCTTTGTAATGTATCTCATTACCCAACAGTCTGAACCTTAGTACCCCTGTGTAGTCAAGACTTGGTGTGGCTTCTGATATGCCACAGCCTTGCCATTAGCTGGGTACCATGTGAACTTCCTTCCAGGAGTGGAGAGCTGTCCTCTGAAATCATCTTGGGCTTTGGAAGAAGTGTCACGGGGCAGTTGATGGAGATTGACTCATCTAATTCAAATACTGAGAAAATGGCTACTCAGGAATTTTTGAGACATTCGAATGGAGAGTTCGAGAGTTTATTTTAATATTTTGTTTTCTTAAGGGCATCTAGACAAACCCTTTCTGTGTCTCTGTGTGTCTCACACTTCAAAGGCTCCCTCTTCAAAAGCTGTGTGCACTGTGGTGGTGGGGGGGATGCAGCGTGCAGGAGAACATCTGTGTGGCACCCAGGCAAAACAGGTCTCCCCAGCAGTGTCATAAGGACCAGGTGAGGGTCTTACAAACAGCGTGCACTAAGGAGTTTGTGGAGTCTGCAACCTCCTGAAGTCCTTTAGCCTCTTAGTTCCTCCACCGTATTCCAGAACAATATCTCCGATAGGAATGCCAGTTAGCCTGGGAGGGAGACTTCATGCAGAAGGTGAGGTGGCACAGGCCTTTTAAGAACAAGTGAAAGAGGCACGTTCTGGAACTCTGAGTCTCCATCCAAACAAAAGTAGGTTTCGCCTGTGTCAAATGCCACTTCCCACAGCTGGAACCCAAACTCTAAGTCCTTTGCTATCATAAACTCAGGAAGAGTTCTCTCAAGCCTGAGGGACGGCTTAGAGATTAAGAGCACTAGCTGCTCTTGCACAGGACCAGAGAGCCATTTCTAGCACCTGGAGGGCAGCTCACAACCGTCTGTAACTCCAATTCTAGGGGCTCTGGCGCCCTCCTCTGGCCAACATGGGTACCTCGAGTGGACATGTTACACAGATATACATGTAGGCAAAACACTCAAACACACAAAATAAAAATGAAGGAAAAAACTCAAAGGTGTGAACTAAACACTGCTCATCTGAGGCAAGTAATACACTCATTAGATGTAAGTTCTCCCAGGATCCTTCATTTCCTACATTCTTGTAAGCTCTCCCAGGATCCTTCACTTCGTGCGTTCTTGTAAGCCCTCCCAGGATCCTCCACTTTGTGCGTTCTCGTCTAGAACTTCACTAGTGCACACTGAGACCTCTTCGCCTGGAATATTTTTAAAGTGTTCTTTGGATCATGTTCATCATGAGCATACAAATCTCTGTGGAGGAAATATCATACTTATTCCAAAGTCATACCCTCTATTCCTAAAGATTTAAAAATAAAAAGGGATAAAATCCAGCAACAGATTCTAGTCGGGCCGCTTTGGCACGGAAATCAAGAGGAAAGGCGGTGGGAAATGTATTCGCTTGCTCTGAGTGGGACACGGAAGGGGGCTCTTACTGAGCCGTACGGGCCGCTAAGTCCTGCCTGGAAATGAATAATGGCATAAGCCATGACTTACATCTCTGAAATCCATAAATTGTATTTATAGCTGAACACTTTTTCAAGATAGCAGCTAATGGCAATCCAATAAGCAGATAGAGGAAATAAGACACAGCGAGGTTGGGGCAGAGTCAGACGGGCAGATGTACAGGATGCTAAAAGCGTCTCATCAGATGTCTTAAGGACAAGGATGGCAGGCAGACCCCAAATGGGGGCGGGCACAGAACACGAGGGCGAAGGTCACGTGGGCTAGTAGCGCCTCAGTAATGATGGCGTACTTACTGCTCCAACTTGTATGATTGCTAGAAGCGTCTTTAACAAGAGGAGACGTAGAACACTATAGACAGGAGAAATATTTCTGCCTCTAGGAGGTTTTAAAAAAGAAAAATCTAGGACAAGAAACGGAGCTCTTGGGGAGAACACTGTGCCCAGGCTGCACAGAGCACATTTTTCAGACGGTGACTGAAATAGAAAACTGAGCGACTGCTGCTCTCCTCACTCTTGCCAGCGACTGAGGCTGACAGACTCGCTCAGAGCAGCATCTGCCATGTTGCGACTGCCTGTATTGGGGACAGGTGCAGTTCCAAGCCCCTTTCTGAGGCATTCCCTCTCCAGGTCCTCTCTAAACTCTTCCTCTGCTGGACTCTTGTGAGCACAGCAAGATGAGGAACACGGTATCAGATACCCTATCTTCACTACTGGAAATGCTAACAGCCCCTCAGCAAGCAGTGGAGAGCTCCCTCACATTGAGTCTGGTCTCTAGATACATGCTGGGCACCAGGGTAAGGAGCAAATGCATTCATCCTGATCTCTGGCTAGGTGCTGCCGTTTGCTGGTCCACTGTGGAAGGCGTCCCTGACCATGTCTGACATGATAAGATTGGCACTCTAGGAAGCCAATACAAAAATAGTCATGGATGCCTGCTTGAACCTTTGTTTTACCAATCTAGACAGAGGCCTAAGAATCTCAAAGCTCATTGACCCAACACACATAGCTTATATCCATGGGAGTCACATGGCGGTCACATGGCGGACATGTCCACAACGGCCATGCAAAGCACACTGAGTTTAGTTAACACAACTAACTGTCTTCTCTTGTACAAATTGAATTATTCTAGGGGGAAAAAAATCTAAAAGCATGCAGGGAAGAAGTAATTTTTAGCAGATTTGGTTTAATTGGTCATAAATAGAAAGCACTTTGTGTGTGCAGTCAAACCTAAACAGTTTCTAATTCTTGATGAGGCGGGGAGAGCAGAGGGTGGGGCGGGGTTGTGTGAGCCTCTGAAACTGTCTCAGCTCCAGCTTCTTGATCTGTGAGCGAAAGAAGGCAAAACGCTCGCAGCTCATGGTGGCTGTAATGTGTGACATTCGAGTGCATTGTGGCTGTGATTCCTGACACTCGTGGTGGATGGTGGCTGCAACGCATGACACTGATGGTATATGGTGACCACGCCGCATGTCTGTGCTATGTGGTGGCTCTAATTGTTAGAATTCACATGCAGCAGATTCTCAGCATCTGGAATACAGTCAGTGAGCGGGAACTATAAGCAGGCTTGATGTAACTGGACCGTCCACACTGACGTAGATGACGTTTACTCTGTGTGCAATGCTTTCCCGGGGCCTGCTGGGGATGAATTTGCTTGGCTCTGTTAAGTGATACCTCACAGACTCCTCACACTGTGCTAACGGCATTTTTGTTTTTACTGTGTAATTCTCAAAGCTGCCAGAAAACTTAGTCCACTGCTCTCCTCACTTCAGAGGTAAATGACTCAAGTCGTAGTGAATTACGATGGAAAGGAACTCTCAGATGAAAGGTTTCAATGGACACCTCACCAAATACAGTGTTCCGTTGACAACTATCTTTGAAAGTACCTTTTCCGCCTCATGGTACAGGGAATCAAATATTAAAGTGCAACATTGTATATACCTGTGAGGATAACCAAAACCTGGGCACAGACATGCTCACCATGGGCAGTTGGGTTGTAACCTGAGAGGAACGAGCATTATGGAAAGCAAATGGCAGCACGCTCTGGAGAAGCAGCACAGGCTTAACACTAAACGTACTCTCCTAAAGATTAACGATATAACAACCGCCCAAAGTGGACAGAATCAAAACACTACAGCCACCAATCAAGTTCTCTTGTGTTTACCGGAAGGTGTGGAACTGTGCCCATAAAACCACATGCATGCTCATCACAGGGCTATTCATAACTGCCGGAACTCAGAAGCAGCCAGCACACCCTTCAAGAGACACGTGGTTAAATAGGCTATGATGCAGTCAAACAATGGAATATTACTAGCACAAAAAAGGAATGAGCTATCGAGCCACCCAAAGATATGGGTGAATCATAAATGCTTATTACGAGGGGGAGGAAACCAGTCTGTATAACTGCATGGTGTTTGAGCCCAGATCTACGATATACTAAGATGGAGAAACCATGGATGGAAAAAAAAGGATGAGTGGCTTTCAGCAGGAGCAGGAAGAATGCAGAGCTGACAGAGCAGAGATTGTCACTAGGCCAGGGGGAGGCTTCTGTTTAGTAGTGCAACGATACAGACATATCATCATGCATTTTTCCCAAACCCGTATCATATATAGCACCAGGAAAGAGCCCCAGTGCAAGTTCTGGACTTCAGATAATATGGCGATACAGGCTTATGATATAGGATTATTGATAATAACAATGCCATTGGCGTCAATTGTCCCTGCTAGGTTGGGGGTGTATGGGAATTCTTTACACCTTCTGCTCAGTACTGAGGTGGAAAACATGAAGGATTCTGAAGGAAAGTTGCTGCCTTGAGGAATAATAAACAGTTTATAGAAGGTGATCGTGGTTCTGAAATCTGACAGATAAGTGGTGAGATTATTGATTATGCTAAATGCCATAACTCTGAGTAGCCAGAAGGACAATATAGTCTTGATGAGGAAAATCGGTAAGACCCACTGGATGCTGTTGCCGGACTTGGTGATCAGTACCTTTGTGTGAAGTGGCCTCAGATCTGGAAAAATAAAACACAAGAAGACAGCAAGTTCTCTCCTGGTGACGAGACACAATAGAGCCACGGTCAAGGTTTCCAATAAACAGCCGAGATTCTGTGAGCAGCCACCCATGGGTGCTGACATCTACTGTTCATCTGAAGGCAGGAGGATAACTGGAAATACCTGTGTTGGGGAAGAAATCTTGGTGTCGCTTCAACGCTGATTCATTGCTTTCAGTGTTCAATGACAACTTGCTCCCGCCATTAAAAAGAAACAAGTAAGAGCACTAGACAGTCCCTAGATTCAGTCATTTTAAACCCACAGAAGATCAAAGACAGGGCCTGCCTTAGCAAAGAAAGGAGCTCACCCTCCGAGGAAAGGCTGGGGGAGAACTAAAAGGGGAATTGGGCAAAATGGGATGGGGGGTGGGAGGGTGGGGATATTCAGTAGGGGCGACTGCCAGTGTGCTGCCAATGGCCGAGGGCATACAGGGAGGGAAGGAGATGCATAGGCCTTGAGTGTCTCCGCTCAGAGCAAAGGTTGTGCTTGAGATTTCCGTCCCATTACCCATAGCTGGAAAACTTCGGTAAGTTCCTGGATCTCTCCACAATGCAATATTCTCATCTGTAAAGTGGGGCTGTTTCCCGGATGTTGTATATGAAGAAGATACTATCCCAGTGCCCAACATGTACCAGCCACTTGACCAATATTAATTTTATTTCATTTTGAATGAGAGAAGTAGGTTTTATCAGCGTAATCATTTCTATTTTTATTGAAAAAATATCATACAATATATTTTGATAATTTTTTTATTTCCCCAACTTCTGCCAGATCGTCCCCATCTCCCTACTCACACCGAAGTTATGTTCTGTCCATTCATCTCAAAAAGGAAAAAATACCTGAACTAAAACAGAGAGAGAGAGAGAGAGAGAGAGAGAGAGAATACCCAAACCATTAAACTAAACTCAGAACCAATAAGCAAACGACCAATATGACAACCACAACAAAAAGAAGTCAAGACAAAGCAAAAGAAGGCAAAAAAAAGTCCACAAAAATAACACCAAGTTGGTTTTGTGTTGGACAACTACTGCAGGGCATGGGGCTTGTCCCAAGTTGTGGTTAATATAACCAGTGTCACTCCATAAGAGAAAACCGACTCCCCTCTTCCAGCAGGCATCAACTGCAGATAGCTTCTTGCTTAGGGGTGGGGTCCTGTGGCCACTTCCTCCTCTCAGCACTGGTACCCATCTGGCTTGGACCAGTGAGGACTGCCACAGTGTCTGTGAGTTCGTATGTGTGTCAGAACTGTGCTGTCTGGAAGACACTGTTTCCAGGAGTCATCCATCCTCTCTGGTTCTTACAGCCTTCCTCTTCGACTCTTCCTCTTCCCCTTCCCCTTCCCCAATCCCCTTCCTCTTCCCCTTCCCCTTCCCCTTCCCCTTCCTCTTTCCCGTAGATCTGAGCCCCAAGAGGAAGGTTTGATAAAGACCTCCCATTTAGAACTGAATGCTCCAGCATTGCTCGGTGTGGGCCTCTGTGTCATTTTCCATCTACTGTGGGAGGAAGCTTCTCTGGTGCTGGCTGAGGGAGGGAAGCCCTGACCTGTGGGTGCAGCAGCTTGTCATTAGAAGTCATTTTATCGCCGAGTTCCGTTAGCAGCACGATGGTATTAGGTTTTCCCTCCGCGTGTTTCTCTACACAGAAAACCTGTTTATCTTTAGTGTCTATTAGATTGCAACAGATTTAAGAAAACACTGGAAGGAAATCATAATGCCTTGGTCAAGTGCCAAGCAGCTGACAAAGATAGTCGTCCCTGGTATGGTGGCGTCTCACTCATTCAGTCGATGTCCTTCAACCTGAGGAGTTCCACTCTGACCTCAGGTGACCCACAGTACCTGTGATACTGAGCTGTGCCAAAGTCTTCATCCCATAGTCCATTGTCCCTGTGTAGCCAGGTGGACAACTGCTCTGTGTGAAGTTGGGAGAGCTATCCTGTGTGTCCTCCTGCCCACCTGGCTACACAGGACCATGTAACCTGTCATCAGTTGCCTCACACAACGTGAGAGCTGCGCACGAAGTACAAGATAGGACCCCTTCTGCCATTCTCTATACTACCTGTGATAGTTTCTATATGCTTGGCCCAGGGAGTGGCACTATTAGGAGGTGTGGCCTTTTTGGAGTAGGCATGGCCCTGTTGGAGTAGGTGTGGCCTTGTTGGAGTGGGTGTGTCACTGTGGGTGTGGGCTTTAATACCCTAGTCCTAGCTGCCTGGAAGCCAGTATTCTGCTAACAGCCTACAGATGAAGATGCAGAATTCTCAGCTCCTCCTGCACCACACCTGCCTGGATACTGCCATGTTTCTGCCTTTATGACAATGGACTGAACCTCTGAATCTGTAAGCCAGCCCCAATTAAATGTTGTACTTATAAGAGTTGCCTTGGTCATGGTGTCTGTTCACAACAGTCAAACCCTAACTAAGACACTACCTCAGTCAAGTTTCTGGAGCAAGTTGAACCTTTAAGCTCCTCCTTCCTACAAACACTGCGGAGGCTATTGACTTGATTGATATCCCAAGTGTCTGAGCAGGAATCAGATGGTCCACATGAGCTGAATCATAGAAGGAATTTCAATAAAAGAAGTAGCCATAGGAAACAAGTGGATGGACCCAGAAAGGACTGGCACAGGCCCTGGACTCACATGAGAGGAGAGGCAGCACCAGAATGCAGAGAGGGCTTGTGTAGCAAAGAGTACACAGAACTGAGCTCCTGTCAGTTGTTTGCCTCCCACAGTCTGAGCTTTTATTGATGCTAAATTAATGGGAACCCTAGGGCAGAGGCTTATTGACATAGTTCACATAGATGAGCATGGGTGGAGACAGGGCCTTGGGAGAAAGATGGGAGGTGGTGAGGGAGACGCAGGGGAAGCTCATCAAGAAAAATGAGTACAGACTGGGAGTGGGAGTCGGAGTCAGTTGTTCAATGCCTGCCAGTGCCCAGGGCACAGAATGAAAGCAGTAATGGACTTCCAATCCCCAGATTTTAGAGAGACCTGTAATCCAAGTGTTCCTGTTAGGAACCTTACACACACACACACGCACACACACACAGAGACAGAGACAGAGAGACAGAGAGACAGAGAGACAGACAGAGACAGAGAGACGGGACAGAGAGAGACAGAGACAGAGAGACACAGAAAGTGAGAGACATACACACAGGGGCAGAGACACAGACACAGACAAAGATACAGAGAGAGACACAGAGACAGAAAGACTGAGAGTGAGAGACACATACAAAGAGAGAGACAGAGAGGTGGAGGGAGGGAGGGAGGGAGGGAGGGAGGGAGAGAGAGAGAGAGAGAGAGAGAGAGAGAGAGAGAGAGAGAG